>NC_057798.1:433281340-433443175 GCF_018294505.1 Triticum aestivum | reverse complement strand
TCCGTTTTGCGGTACGCCACACCCCTCTTAATCAACAGGACCCCCGTTTCGACTGTAGGAGGTCCGTTTCCTCCATTTTACGGTACGCCACATCCCTCCCGATCAATAGGACCCCCGTTCCGACCATAGGACGTCCGTTTCCTCCGTTTTGCGGTACGCCAGGCCCCTCCCGATCAACAGGACCCCATTTCGAACATGGCCGGTCGAACACAAGGCCGTTTCCTCCGTTGTGCGGTACGCCAGGCCTCGTTTCCATTGCCTGTTCCATCCAAGCCCTCGCGATGAACATGACCACGCATTCCATTTTGACCCAGCCGGTTTGCTCCCCATGAACACGACGACGACGCTGTTTCTCCGTTCCGACCCAGCCATGTACGTATGCGCTATAGGCGTTAGAGACCCTGCCCGTATGTACGTACATGGCTGTATTTTCTTTCTTGCACCCTCGCCGCTGTACGTACGTGTACATGCTACGTGCGCGCCTCTACTACGACACGTGCACGCCTCTACTATGACACGTGTGCACCTCTACATCCACCAGTATATATGTATGTACACGTTCGCGACCAGAATGGCAACGCTACGTACGCTTCGACCAGGTGGGTCCCGACTGTCAGGCGCTTCCTTGCGTGTGAAGATGTAGCTGGTGGGTCCCAACAGTTAGGGGGGCAAATCGTTTTTTTTACGCACTTCCTTGCGTCTGAAGATGTAATTGGTGGGTCCCAGCAGACTGGGGGAAACATTTTTTTCTCTAAATACGTTGGCCCATTCGGTGGGTCCCTGCTATCAGGTGGAGGAATAATTATTTTGCGCGTAATAAGGAGGCTCTTCCTTGCTGCGGTCGTGGACCCAGCTGTCAGCCTCTCCACATACAGTCCACGTCCGATGGAAGCCATTCCTTGACCACGTTGACCACGCCGCGCCGAGAGCACCAGGGCGGTGGACGACGGCGAGGCCTAGGAAGGGGATGACGCGGAGCCGGGGAAGGCGCGGTAGTGGATGCCCACGCCTAGAGGAGTATGAGGGTTCACTCGTTCGACTGCGATGTGAGGCTGTCATCGCCGCAGAATAACAGGGGGTGTGGGTGCGTAGAGGGATGGCCTGGCCAACGGTGGGAGTAGTAGGGGCGGTGAGGCCTCCGCGGCATCACAGCCGGCCACGGGTGGCAGGAGTAGGCGGCACGACTGGCGCTGCTTTGGGCGGCTGGAGCAAGAAGACCAGAGGTTAAAGAAGCACTACGGCCGTTGGATGGACATCATGCAGTCACTGGAGCTAGAATCGTTCATATATTGACTAAAGTTGACAAAGGCCTCCGTCCCAATCAACTTAGTAGGCCCACAAGTCAGCCTCCCACCAAGGTTGGTCCCAGCTAGCAGGGGGTATTCTTTTTTTTCTGCGTAATAAGGAGGCACTTCCGGTGGGTCCGAGCTGACAGCGGGGGGAATGTTTTTTTTCACGAAATACGGTGGCCCATCTTGTGGGTCCCAACAGTCTGGGGGAAACGTTTTTTTTTGCGAAATACTGGTGGCCCATCCAATGGGTCCCTACTGTCAGGTGGAGGAATAATTATTTTCCGCGTAATAAGGAGGCACTTCCTTGCGGCTGCCATGGACCCAGCTGTCAGCCTCTCCACGTACATTACTCTTTCGATGGAAGTCGGTCGTTGACCACATTGACCATGCCGCGCCGAGAGCACCACGGCAGTGGACGATGGCGAGTCCTAGGAAGGGGACGACGGGGAGCCGGGGAAGACGCGGCAGTGGAAGCCCGCGTGGAGAGGAGTACGAGGGTTCACTGGTTTGGTTGCGGTGTGAGGCTGCCATCGCCGCAGGTCCTAGCCAGCGGTGGGAATAGTAGGGGGTGGTGAGGCCTCCACGGCAGCACAGCCGGCCACGGGAGGCAGGAGCATGCGGCACGACCGGCACTGCTATGGGCGGCTGGAGCAAGAACACCAGAAGTTGAAGAAGCACTACGGCCGTTGGATGGCCATTGTACGGTCACTTGAGCTAGAATCATTCATATTGACTAAAGTTGACAAAGGCCACCGTCCTACTCAACTTAGTAGGCCCACAAGTCAGCCTCCCACCATGGTGGGTCCCAGCTAGCAGGGGGGTATTCATTTTTTGTGCGTAAAAAGGAGGCACTTCCGGTGGGTCTGAGCTGACAGCGCGGGGAACGTTTTTTTCACGAAATACACTAGCCCGTCCGGTGGGTCCCAGCAGTCAGGGGGAAACGTTTTTTTCGCGAAATAAGGTGGCCCGTCCGGTGGGTCCCTGCTGTCAGGTGGAGGAATAATTATTTTGCGCGTAATAAGGAGGCACTTCGTTGCGGCCGCCTGGACCCAGCTGTCAGCCTCTCCACGTATAGTACTCTTCTGATGGAAGTCGATCATTGACCATGTTGACCACGCCACGCCGAGAGCACCAGGGCGGTGGTCTGGACGACGGCGAGGCCTAGGAAACGGACGACGCGGAGCCGGGGAAGATGCAACAGTGGTAGCCCGCGCGGAAAGGAGTACGAGGGTTCACTGGTTCGGCTGCGGTGTGAGGCTGCCGTCACCGCAGAATAACAGGGGGTGTGGGTGAGTAGAGGGATGGACTGGCCAGCGGTGGGAGTAGTACGGAGCGGTGAGGCCTCTGCGGCATCACAGCTGGCCACGGGAGGCAGGAGCACGCGACACGACCGGCGCTGCTTTGGGCGGCTGGAGCAAGAAGACCAGAGGTTAAAGAAGCACTACGGCCGTTGGATGGACATCGTATGATCACTGCAGCTAGATTCGTTTATATTGACTAAGTTGACAAAGCCCTTGGTACGCGTCAACTTAGTAGGCCCACATCTCGGATTTGGCAGATAACATATAGCCCATTTGCGATCTGTAAGAATGAACAACCCATTTTTCAATTCTAATGGAATTTACTACAGCCCATTTACGGGTTTGTTAAAAGTACAGCCCAACTTCTAGCTAGGACAACGATTAATAATTTCAAACAACCGCTCAAAATAGAATTCAAAAAAAATTCCCACATTTTGATGGGATCCGAAATATTTTTATCCGAAATTTCTAGTCAGGTTAAATATAATTTCAAAATAAAGTTGTATCACGTTAAAATCCAACGAAATATTGTGCGTGCAACAAGTAATTAAATTAAAATTTCCAAATTCCAAAACTAATATATTTTTCAAACTAATTACGTGTTTGGTGCATAGTAATTGCCTAGTTATTATAATTACATCCCATTTATTATTTCTTAAAGTCCATTTTCTTGTTAAGCCTAAGGCATACCTCCTAGGAAACTTTGCAGCCAGCGGGGCGGATAACAAGTTGACCCGGATATTGTGTACAACTGTCGGCCCAGTTGCATTGCTGATGTTGAAAAAAAGGCCTGTGTAGTACAGTACAACCTAACATGGTTACTCAGCCCACATTCAGGGACGCCGGAAAGGCCCAAACAAGGCTTCTGTACAACTTTTTGAAGTCACTGAGCTCAGTTAGTAACTTAAGAAAAAAGTTAGATTACAGTGGAACCTAATTAAAAGTTGTCACGAGCAAATAAATAATTCAACGGGTCCCACTTGTGCGTGTGCGCGTGTGTGTGCGTGTGTGTGTGTGTGTGTGAGAGAGAGAGAGAGAGAGAGATAGATAGATAAAGAGATAGACCCATCGGTCGATGCTCTTAAATACATCTTTTAGCCATATGCATTGCTGATGCTCAGTAAAAACCTATATAGTTGACACAATCATATAGAACATCATAGCACACTGAACTTGCATACAAAAATTTCACGCAGGCGGCACAATCAGGATGGAAGCAGTGGATCGCTACGGGAAGGGCTATGTTGAATCCAACGAAGTCACACGTAACGGTTCATCGTCTTTATAAATAACGGGGAAATATCTTGGATCTTGTGCAAAGAAAACAGAAAGACAACACAATAAGTTCTGCTAGCACATTAAGTTGGCGTACAACCCTTTCTAAAAAGAGTTCAGGTACAAAATTAGAACAGGTCACAATCAAATGTACTGGCATATCAGTGCTTCAGACCCATAGCTCGGATTTAACTAGTACTATCTAACAAGATTCAGTTGTTACCTCAAATTAGAGCACATCCAGATAGCCAGCCCTGCCTCTTCTCCCAAAGAAGCAGTGGCCTCCGCCGCGCGATGGAGTAGGCCCTGTGCCATCCATCGTTCTGAGCAACACTGGGAAAGTCTAACATTGACTCCTGTAATGGACGTCGTTGACGGACCCTGGCACCAGCGGGGGCGGCATGACTTTGATTGATGGATTCACCACTTCTTCGACATGCACGCACGCTCGATACAGGTACATCCCTAACGTGGTCCGCGGCGGCCTTGGTGGCGACGAATAGTACAACCCCGGTTCCTGCACTGGTATCTCAACAACAATCACTTCGGTATGGTGGATGACTTCTTCATCCATGCCATAACCGTCAGAGCCCAGCTGTTTGGAGGAACAAACATACTTACGAGCTCACCTCCAAGGTCGTTGATAAACTCACTGTTCCAAGCACGTCGAGGCATGCCGTGGAAGGTAAGCTTTGTTAAATACTCAAGCTCAGAGGGCACCGAGCCCCATCCTTGGTGCCACCGATCAAAGCTCACCAGCGCGCCATCACAGAACAAACACCGGGAAGATTCGAACACACGACTGCAGTCGAAAGTTGTTCGGAACCTGACAAAGAAATTAGCCGGTGGCGGATAGACTTTGACGAGCAAGTCACTTATTTGGATGCCGTCCGCAATGCCAAGAGCTTTGACAAGGTCGTCCGGCGAGACGGGAGGCCGGTCACCGTTGATGGTTACCATCAGCACTTTGCCGGCAAACTGGTCGTCAAGCGCTGCCATGGCACTGTTGAGCAACAGCATGCAGCGACCGAAGGCAGGAAGGACCTCAGGATCTCCGGCTCGGAGATCCGCGTTGATCGGCGACATGATAGTGCGCTTGAGTACAGGGAGTACAGGAGGGGGATTTGGGGGAACCGGAGTAGGAATCGAGATTCCAGAGGTGGGGGAGGGGCGGGAGACTGGGGATGAAAAGGTAGCATGAATTTCGAGCACGCTCCAATATGCTCTCGGCGTGCAAGCGCACGAAAACACCGGTGGCACCCACATGTCAGCCTAAGAGTCCTTATTCTTTCTTTTTTGGAGAGTGAGGGAGTCCTGGATTAGGGGGTGTCCGGATGGCCGGACTATGACCTTCGACCGAACTCCTGGACTATGAAGATACAAGATTGAAGACTCCGTCCCGTGTCTGGATGGGACTTTCCTTGGCGTGGAAGGCAAGCTTGGCGATACGATATGAAGATCTCCTCCCATTGTAACTGACTTTGTGTAACCCTAGCCCTCTCCGGTGTGTATATAAACCGGAGAGTTTCAGTCCGTAGGACGAACAACAATCATACCATAGGCTAGATTCTAGGGTTTAGCCACTCCGATCTCGTGGTAGATCTACTCTTGTACTACCCATATCATCAATATTAATCAAGGAGGAGTAGGGTTATACCTCCATCGAGACGGCCCGAACCTGGGTAAAAACATCGTGTCCCTTGTCTCCTGTTACCATCCGCCTAGACGCACAGTTCGGGACCCCATACCCGAGATCGCCGGTTTTGAAACCGACATTGGTGCTTTCATTGAGGGTTCCGTTGTGTCGTCACCATCAGGAAGGATTCCGTACCCCGTCTTTAAAGATGACGTCGTTGCTAAAGGAGCTTTGGCTGTCGGCCAAACTCTCTGGCTAGGCAGGTTTTTGATGACCGCCAGTCCGGTCGCCGCGCCAATGATGACCTCTCGGGCCATCGAAAGCAATCTTCGCATCAGCTCGGAGCTCGCCGAGCAGTTAGATCCGATGGAGCTCTTCTCCCTGAACGAACTCTTGGATCGCATCGCGGCCCTCGGAGTCGCTACTGATTACGACTAGATTGGGCTTAAACCTGATCAGAGAGAGATTGACTCTCCCCAGATTACCCACCACGTCGAAGTAGTGGAAGAACAATGCAGCGAATCTTCGCCCGCCCTAAGGACCAGATGCGTCCGGATTCCCAACCCCTCCAAGCCGGAAACCCGTGGAGGGAAGGATGTCGCCCGAACCCTAAACCTAAAGTCAGGCAGCAGGCCCGATTCATTGAATAACATCCGAGAGAGCAAGCTTCCGAATTCGGAAACTGCTCGGCCCCTGAATCTTACATCGGGCAGGGTTCCAGATTTATTTCCACCCGCCCACCCAACTATACGGGATTTATCCCTAATACGGCAAGAGTCCGGAGAAGCAGTACACCACTACTGGGCCAGATTCCTCCTGGTTATGAACACGATAAAGGACTGTCGTGAGAAAGAAGCAATTTTACTCTTCCTTAACAACTGCACGGACATCGGATTCCTCAATGCCATAAGTCGCCGCGAAATTACACGATTCGCCGACTTAACATCCATAGTACAAAAGTACTGTGCGATTGAAAGCGTTCGGAAAACTGAAGATAAATTCTGGGACAATCCGGTCCCGAATATAACACGAGTCCGAAACAAAAGGGCGCATTATCGCCAGGCATCCGAGCCAAATATCAAAAAACAAAAGCCCTCTACAGGGTACGGGACCGTATTGGAAGGATGGCTCAATGGACCCTGTAGAATTCATAATTCAGGGAAAGCCACACAAACGCACAGCCTGAGAGCATGTTGGATACTATGGCAGGTAGCCAGAAGTGGCGACAAGCTTTTAACTCTAGCACCCGAAGAATACCTCCCCAGTACGGTATCGACAGTCTTCGAGACGTTCACATCAAACAATGCAAGGAAACGAATGCTCCGCAACCTGGTCGAAGTCTACCAAGTAGCAACAATAAACCCATGGAGTGACACGGCTATCACCTTTAATGCCAGTGACGAACCTAAATTCCGGACAGCCCGAGCACCAGCCGCATTGGTCCTCAGTCCGATAGTGGACGACTTCTGACTTACAAAGGTACTCATGGACGGCGGCAGCGGACTCAACCTCATCTATGAGGAAACCCTGCGAAAAATGGAAATTGACTGGAGCCGCATTGAGCGAAGCAACACAACTTTTAGGGGAATAATCCCAAGCCGGGAAGCGTCTGTTCAGGAAAAATCACATTGGATGTGGTGTTCGGCACGCCGGACAATTACAGATCCGAGGAGGCCACGTTTCAAGTGGCCCCATTCAGCAGCGGCTACCACGCTCTGCTAGGGCGAGAAGCATTTACAATTTTCCAAGCCATACCCCATTATGGGTACATGAAGCTCAAAACGCTCGGGCCCAACGGAATCATCACTCTCACAAGTGATCCGGACATAGCGCTCCGCGCAGAAAACAAGACAGCCGCACTGGCCCTGGAGGCATTATCTGAGGCCCTAGCGGCCGAGGAATTAACGGCATTGCGCTCCACGGTGGACAGGGACGATGTGATACTAGACAAGAGATCCAAGTCCACCTCTTTTAAACCAGCGGACGAAATAGTCAAATTCCAAGTCCATCCAATGGACCCTACAAAAACGGCCACCATCGGGGCACAATTAAAACCCGATGTAGACGCTGCACTCAGAGACTTTCTACGAGAAAACTAGGACATTTTCGCCTGGCACCCCTCGGATATGCCAGGAATCCCATGCAGGCTGGCCGAACACAGCCTGAACATCATAAAAGGGTTTAAACCCGTCAAACAGACCCTACGACGCTTTTCGGAACCTAAGAGACAAGCCATGGGAGAGGAGCTAGCAAAACTGCTGGAAGCCGGGTTCATCAGGGACATAAAACATCCAGACTGGCTAGCAAACCTGGTGATGGTACCAAAGAAGGACAAATCCTGGCGCCTATGTGTCGATTTCAAAGACCTAAACAAGGCCTATCCAAAGGACCCTTTCCCACTCCCCCAAATTGATCAAATCATCGACGCCACCGCAGGACACGACTCATTGTGTTTCCTCGATGCATACTCTGGCTACCACCAAATCAAGATGGCAGAGTCAGACCAGGCCGCAACGGCATTCATCACCCCATACGGCCCATTCTACTTCAACATGATGCCCTTCGGGCTCAAAAACACCGGCGTAACATATCAGCGCATGATTCAGACATGTCTGGCCAACCAGATCAGCAAAACGGTTGAAGCATACGTAGATGACGTGGTCGTCAAAACCAAACACGTCGATACTCTAGTAGACGACTTGAGGCTCACGTTGGACAATCTCCGAACATATCACATTAAGCTCAACCCGGAAAAATGTGTTTTCGGCGTACCAGCCGGAAAGCTCCTGGGCTTCATCGTATCCGGTAGAGGAATCGAAGCAAACCCAGCCAAGATCCGAGCTCTATCACAATTAGATACCCCAAAGGACCTCAAACAAATAAACAAACTGACAGGATGCGTGGCGGCTCTAAGCCGCTTTATCTCCCACTTAGGAGAAAAGGCATTACCCCTCAATTGCCTCCTACGGTGCACTGACCACTTCGAGTGGACGAAGGCCGCCAAGGCCGGACTCGAAGAAATAAAAGCCATATTGGCAACAAATCCAGTCCTGGCCGCGCCCTACACGGGCGAACCAATGCTATTACACATCACGGCAACCCATCAAGTGGTAAGCGCGGTGCTCGTCGTCGAACGAGAGGCGGACGGAGACAAGTTCCCCCTCCAAAAACCAGTGTACTACGTGTCCACTTTGCTAACTCCATGCAAGTCACGGTTCCCGCATTATCAAAAGATAGCATACGCGGTGTTCATGGCATCCCGGAAGCTGCGACACTACTTTCAAGAGTGCTCCATAATAGTGGCATCCGAAGTACCCCTTAATGACATTATAAACAACCGTGACGCAACGGGCTGGATCGCCAAATGGGCCATCAAGCTCCTCCCGTTCGACATAACCTACAAGCCAAGGCGAGCAATTAAGTCACAGGTTTTGGCCAACTTCATTGCCGAATGGACTGAAGCCGAACTCCCTAAAGAATACGGCACATACTCCAACTGGATCATGCACTTCGACGGCTCCAAAATGTTGGCTCGCCTGGTATCTGGCGTCGTTCTGACATCCCCAACTGGGGACACAGTCCAATACGTACTTCAGATAATGTACACGGATTCGAACAACGCAGCCGAATACGAGGCCCTTTTACATGGCCTCCGAATGGCAGTCTCCATGGGTATTCAGCGCCTAGAGGTCCGCGGGGATTCAAATCTCGGAATATCCCAAATAAATGGAGACTTCGACGCCAAGGACCCAAAAATGGTAGCTTACCGCAACGCCATCTTAAAGATGTCAGCTCGGTTTGAGGGGCTCGAATTTCATCACATAGCCCGGGAAAATAACCAAGCAGCAGACGAGCTGGCACGCATCAGCGCCAAGCGCAAGGCCGTCCCTCCCAACATCTTCCTAGAAAGGTTGTTCAAGCCATCTGTATCATGGGACGGAGAATCCGGAAATGATAGCCCGGACACAATTACACTACCCCTCACCGAGCATCCTGACACAATTGGGGGCTACGCCAACGAAACAATGCCGTCAGCCCACGAAATAATGGCAGTCATTGCCCCTTGGACAGAGCCATTCCTAGCCTACCTAACTAGGCAGGAACTTCCCGAGGACCAAAACAAGGCCCGCTGCATAGTGCGGCGATCTAAAGCCTACAAATTCCACAAGGGAGAGCTTTACAAGAAAAGCACAACCGGAGTCCTGCAAAGTTGTATCTCCGAAGAAGAAGGACGAGACTTTTTGGCTGAAATCCATGCCAGACTCGGCGGGCACCACGCTGCAGCCCGGGCCCTTGTAAGCAAGGCCTTCCGTACCGGATTTTATTGGCCAACGGCCCGGGCAGACGCTCAGGACTTAGTACAACGATGTGTTGGTTGCCAGTTATTCGCCAACCAAAGCCACATGCCGCCCACCGCCCTACAAACTATACCCATTACCTGGCCTTTCATGGTCTGGGGGCTTGACATGGTCGGACCCCTTAAAGGAGGAACCCATAAGCAAAAATACCTACTGGTCATGGTGGACAAATTCACCAAATGGATAGAAGCCAAGCCTGTAAAGACGGCCGAATCCGGACCAGTGATAGACTTCCTTTCCGGGGTTGTACACCGTTACGATGTCCCCCACAGCATCATAACCGACAACGGCACAAACTTCACGGCCGATGAAGTCAAACTTTGGTGCAAAAACATGGGCATCAAGCTCGACTACGCTTCAGTCTATCACCCTCAAACTAACGGTCAAGTCGAATGGGCCAACGGTCTCATTATGAGCGGCATCAAACCCAGACTAGTGCGATCCCTCAAGGAATCTGACACGCACTGGGTAGAGGAGCTTGACTCCGTACTCTGGGGGCTGCGGACCACGCCGAATCGCACTACCGATTCACACCATTTTTTATGGTATACGGCGCAGAGGCGGTACTGCCATGCGACATAATCCATGACTCACCTCGAGTGCGCATGTACGAAGAAAGAGAAGCCGAGCTTGATCGACAGGACAGCTTGGACGCAGTGGAAGAGGAGCGCGACGTGGCAAAGGCTCGTTCCGCATTCTATCAACAGCAGGCTCGAAGATATCAAAGCAGAGAAGTACGGGCCAAAACATATAACGTTGGCGAACTAGTTCTACACCTGCCGGACAAGAAAAAGGATAAATTAAAGCCCAAATGGGAGGGCCCCTTCATTATCGACCAAGTACTGACCGGCGGAGCGTACCGTCTGCGAGGCGCATCGGACAACCGACTCGAGCCGAACCCATGGAATGCAGCACGCCTATGAAGGTTCTACGCCTAGCACCGGACTCCGTGTTCGTCTCCTTCCCTCGTCCCTTTGTTTATGTTTTGTTTTTATTTTTGGCAGTCCGGGATTTTGTTCCTTCTCCCTCCCCCTTTTTTTTCTCACAAGCCCTTAGGGGCTCGCATGTGCAATATTCACACGCACCCGACGCGCCACCTGCGCTCACAATACCTGGGGTCTTCTCTACCAAGAAGCTTATATAAAACGGGCCTCATGCCCAAAACATGTGTAATGCTTCCGCATGAACCTTTTACACACCATTATATGCATCAATATGACTTAAGTTTTGGCAAAGCTGGGTTGCCTGGCTCCTGTGCTTACCCCTACGTCCCCGTTTGTTCGGCTAGGTGGTAAAGGGAGAACCTCTGCGATTGTTACTGCCGGGTCAGCCGGATGTGTAGCTCAGACTGGGTGAAGTCGAAAGCTAGCGTTCTTAAGGGAATATTCGGTCGGTGAGCTAAAAGAGGATCTTTTGTATTTACTTTTTTGCCCCCAGATGCTTTTCTGCTCTTTCTGGCAGTTCGGACATGCACTTTAGGGCATGCCTCCCAGGGAAAGGAACCCCTAACGGAACTATTCTCTCTGGAAGATGTTTCTTACTAACCATGTAATATAACATAACTAGTTGGTCACTTGTCTGCTAAAGCACTTATGACCCCTACGCCTTGTCTCCATGCATGCCCCGGTTCTTACATAACAAAGAGGGTATTCGGACACACTCCAGACTATAGGGTCCAGAGGTCGAAGCGAAAAGGTCCGCAATGACAAACGATCTACAATCCGGCTAGAGGACATTTTTATGTCATTTTTACATAGTCAATCCGACTCGGCATATTCTTCTTCAATGCCATCTAACAGGCGGTCTAATTTACATTCCTGTTGGGAATACTTTGCAGCCAGCTCCACCTGGCCATATGCCAAGCTGACCGGGATCTCCTTTCCGTCCGGACCTATAGGGCCGACCTCGGCCATGTGGTTTGGGTCAGCCTTCGTGTACCGAGTCTTCACCATGGCCCAGGCCTCCCTGGCACCTTGACGGCAAGCCGATATCTTCCATAACCGGAAGCACTGTCGCACTCCCTCCAGCTTCTTGGCAAGCTCCTCAAGGCCTTCGGGCACGGAAAGGGATGGCCACATAGCCTGAACGACGCCTCACATTGCCTGCCGAACTCGCTCGTGTAGTTGCAACAGCTCGGGAAGAAGGTCTCCCGATGAACCGGGCATTTCCTCCGCCGGACGACCCGTCAGCAGACCTACAGACATAGCTCTGTCAATCGACTTCCTCACCAAATTCTTTTTTCGAAGATTCGCTCAAGCAGTTACTAAAAATGCCGCGTCGAAGTCACCGATTCTCCTTCACGGCAGAAGACAGCTGAATGCAAAAGTCTTTCAGTTCCTCGCCTAGCTGGGTATTGGCGTCTTGAAGCTTGTTCTTCTCTTGCCTCACCCTCGTCAGCACGTTCTCGCCAGCCTTTAGTTTGCGTAGGAGTTGTTGCTGGTCCGGATTTACTCCGGCCTCATCTGCATTATTATAGTCAGGGTTGCACGCCTGCCGCATTTCAAAACGGAGGTACCTTTCGAAGCACATATTACCTGCGGGCGTCCCCTTGACATTCTCTGAAGTGGCCAATGCGGCCTCGAGCTGAGCCTTGCACTCTTCGAGCTCCTGGGACAATTGCGTGCTCTTCTTTGTAAGACACTGCATAGCACATGATCCTTCAAACAGTTATATTCACTGTTTCAAGTCTCAGGGGCTACTGACATATATAACCTTCAATTCTACTCACCTGTATGTCTTTCACATACTGCTCCGTGGCTCTGGCTAGACCATTTTGAGCAGCACGGAGATACGCATCTCCTATATTAAAGGCGTCCAACGCCTCTGGGGAGAAACACGCGTCACAGAGAACAGTCCGGCGACGCCTGTGGTTTAGGGCACTCTCCACCTCTGAATTGGTGGCAGATAGCCCCTCGGCGCCCTTTGTCGGAGGAGCGCCCGCGGCGCATCCCGTGTCCGCCTCCGCTTCCGGACCCGGCCTCAAACCTTGGCCGGCGGACATAGTTCGGCGGGCTCTCTTCTTTCTAAGAAAATGATGAGCATTAGTAAGACTCAAGGGCATAAACCCTAGGCGTTAAATCCGCACACCATACTGTTGCACCGGAATCTCGATCTGGTCCGCACTTCTTTTTGGCCCGCCTGGTTTCAGCGGCCCTTGTTGGCTGCCCACCGTGGGCTCGGCCTTCTACCTCAAGGATTTACCCTGCGAAGCGCTGTTAGTGCACGGCATGCAAGATAAAGCATGAGAATACTGGGACTTCGGTCTTAGTTACCTTGGAAGCTGGACGTAGTCCGGTGTAGTCGGCCGTGATGGCCACTAAGGAGTTATCCTTGCTCAATTGATGAAATACTCCATCAACCAACTCCACGCATAAGTCCGGATCTTCTTGGGAGTCCGGATCGAGGGACCGTTCCGGATCCTCGGGTTGTGGAGCAGGGCTGTTTATTTCCTTCACAGCCTGGCGCAGCTCCTGTGTTTAAACATTACTAGTCTGAGTACTCAACTACGGGAATTTCGAAAATGGATAGGCAAGTGAAAGTGTCCGCTCACCCAACTAGGAGGATTGTACATAGAGAATCCGCCTTCCGGGTTGACATGGAGGAATTCTTCCTCCTCCCCTTGTACAAAGCGGATAAGATTCTCGTTAAAGTGGCGGCCGAATCTGGCCCCTTGCGACCGCACAGGTAGCATCATCCTCCCCGTTGAAATCCCACATGGGGTGGCCTCTGTATTGAAGCGGCTGCACCCCTTGCGTGATGCATATGGCCATGACCTTGATCATGGTCAGTCTGGAATGAGCCAACAACCTTACCCGGCTCATTAGGTACAGGACGTCCCTGTCAGCTTCCCTCTGAGGGTTCCGTGGGCGCCAACTCAGGCGCTTCTTCAATGGAGCATTTTGCAACTCAGGGAGGCCGATCCGTACAGGGTCCGGCAGGGGGACGTCATCTATATAAAACCATTCCGAGGGCCAGTCTTCGGACGCCCTCTTTGGGGTGCCGGATAGATATCCGGTCCCGGCGATGCGTCATAGTTCGGCTCCGCCCACTTGATAAATAGACCCCTCCTGAGAATGAGGCACAAGGCAAAACAACCTCTTCCACAATGCGAAATGGGCCTCAACGCCCAAGAACAGCTCGCAGAGGGCCACGAAGCCCGCAATGTGCAGAATGGAGGCGGGCGTGAGGCTGTGTTGCTGGAGGCCGTAGAACTCCAGCAACCCTCGAAGAAACGGATGAATTGGAAACCCGAGTCCTCTCATTAAATAAGGGACTAGGCATACCCGCTCTCCTCGAGAGGGATGGGGGACGCTCTCCGCCTGCTCTCCACTGCTATAGGTAGCAATCCCGGCTCAAACTGGGACCATATATGCTGGGGGGAGTAGCCCCTTGGACTGAAGCACTGCTAGCTCACTATGCGGGATGGAACACCGCCCCCAATCTCCGGGCCGAGCGCTCGAGGGGCAAGAGGAGGAGCTGCACCGACCGGCCATGGTGGAATGGATCTCTGTCGAAGGCACTCTGATGAAATCTCGCGGAGGGAAGTTGGTGTGAATTGGATCTAAATCCCCGTCTCTTTTATGGGCGATTCATTAACGCAACCAGGGGGGTAACTAAAAAAATCCCCTAGCTTTTCGCATTCGTTTCACTCATGGAAGATGGTCATTGCGGGGCACAGAAGCAGAGGAGGGCAGCACGCACTAGAAGTCGGACACTATTCGACGGATACAGAGAATTTGCAGGAGAACCTGCCTTGCAATGCCGAAGACAACTTGCGCGCTAGACTCGTCGTCATTGAAGCCCGGTTCGGGGGCTACTGAGGGAGTCCTAGATTAGGGGGTGTTCGGATGGCCGGACTATGACCTTCGGCCGAACTCCTGGAATATGAAGATACAAGATTGAAGACTCCGTCCCGTGTCTGGATGGGACTTTCCTTGGCGTGGAAGGCAAGCTTGGCGATACGATATGAAGATCTCCTCCCATTGTAACCGACTCTGTGTAACCCTAGCCCTCTCCGGTGTCTATATAAACCGGAGAGTTTTAGTCCGTAGGACGAACAACAATCATACCATAGGCTAGATTCTAGGGTTTAGCCACTCCAATCTTGTGGTAGATCTACTCTTGTACTACCCATATCATCAATATTAATCAAGTAGGAGTAGGGTTTTACCTCCATCGAGAGGGCCCGAACCTGGGTAAAAACATCGTGTCCCTTGTCTCCTGTTACCATCCGCCTAGACGCATAGTTCGGGACCCCCTACCCGAGATCCGCCGGTTTTGACACCGACAGAGAGCCCGACCTTTTTTTTCAGGATCTTTTGAGAGCGCGGCCCGAGAGTCATAATTGACCTGTTTGTCATTGCGTTACTACTCGGCCCATATTCGACGACACCTCACTAGCCCAAACAAGTGTACATCATCGAAAAGACAGTGAGCTCAAATTATATAACTTGAAAAAGGAGATATACTCTGAACACTGGAGAATGGTGATGCCCTCATTTAGCCCACCAATAGTTCGAGACAATAAACAATCTGAAACAACGATATATGCAATATTCAAACACTGACTAGTGACTACTACTGACATAAACATCAAGACATGAAAGTTCATAAGAAGTCCTGCTACACCACCAAAACGTACCCATCTGTAACGCTCAGACTCTCGTGATCCAGACGAGAATGACATTCTAAACAGAAGCAACTATTACATAGAAAGAGTGACATAGACGAGGATGACCAAATGACAAGGAATATGCATAACAAAAGAAAGAACTACCCATCCAGAACCAGCAGCAAAGACAACAAAGTCATTCGAAGAGATAATCCAACACCATCACAATTTGTAGCCCCGCTTCAGCGACCAGTGATCCAGAGACACCAGTACTCCACCCTTTCGATGCAACAGCCCAATTACCTATCAACCTGAAGGCTTGAACCACATCATTGGCTGTCGTAGTTGAGACAGCCAAGGATCAAAGTTAATTCGGATGCCTTTGTCATTCTCATCTTCTTTTGGCTGCAGGCTGTATCGTTGACAATCAGGGGAGTGTGCTCCCGAACTCCTAGGGCTCACTGTGTAGACACAGTTTTCCATAGCAAACAGAGCCTCTCTGCCATCAAGGTCCTTGCCAACGGTGATCTCCTGGTTAATCGGATAATTGAGTCCGAGAAACAGAGAGTGTGAACCAAGGCTGTTTACCCGCCTCCAACAAAAAAATCCTAAAGGCCCCAACAAGGTGGTATTCTGCTCATAGACGTAACCGCCACTGTCCGAATACTCACGTATTACATGGTGCTTGTATACAGTGGGGTTTTTGCAATATAACTTTTCTGGCTCATGTGTCCGAATGATCATCAGTCTTTTGCTGTCGTCTGATCGAGCGAGGAACCAGTTGTGCTTCCCTGTTTTTGGCAAAGGTGGTGTAATTACAAAGGATAGTCACTGTAGGGACACTGCATCATATCAAAAAGGATAGGCATTGTTAATGTAAGATCAGCATTGTTCAGAGTATGAGTAGGCTAATGCAAGAAACAACATTGATATGTCCCTATTGGAATTGGGAGGAAAATACAGGGAAATGTATACTGGGTTCGAAAATATAGAAGTGCCATGCATGGTTATACTCATGTTATCTCGCAATCGATTCTTCACAGGAAACTACCATGTCATGCATGTTATGTAATCATGTTCTGTCCTCACAAATAAATTCTTCAAGGTAACTAACAGACCATGCATTGTTATATAGTCGTGTTCTATGGGCAAAATTTTTGTGAGGATATTATTCTAGCCATTGATTGCTGAAGGGTGAATATAGGTATGTACACATGGTAAGCATTGCAGGATTTCACTACTTCCAAATATGGAGTTCTCCATATGCACATTTACTTCCCTAATGTATGGTTAGATGAAACCAATAGTGTGGTGCATGTTTCTACATCATGAAAATGAGGAAATTAACATGGCCATTGATACACACTCATATTTAGTAGTAGTATATAGATTACTGTAAAATAAGGATAATATCCATATATTCCTAACCGTTTGATTATTCAGGGTACAAATTGGCTGTAATGACATGGTCACAATCGCATGAATTAACTCGTGCCAAATATAGCTGATTTACAGCGTCTGTAATATATTGCCATACTTCTACTCAAATTCTGCTCAAACAGGGATATGCCAATCATCAAAAAAAGTTCAAACAGTGTCATGGCGTCATCATTAACATGAGAAGGAAACAACTTACATGCGCCGTCCCAGCAATACGTGGTGCCATTTGCTTTGTCGATCGCGTAAATGATGCCATTGTGTTCAATAGCATCACAGAAGTGTGTATCAGCTTTGACGATGATCCACTGCGAGCCGAGTTGTCTCCAGCTTAAAAAGGCACGGGCGTAAAGATAGGCGAGTCCGCAGTCGAACAAGGCAATTAGCTTGAAGTCTGCGTAATTCGCATGTCGTGTGGGTTCTTGGCAGATAACAATCTTCTGCAAAACAAGGTCCGTCCAACTGACGTAGTAATCTAGATGACTTGGACTGCGATGGTAATACTCTATATAACCCAACGGAGGAAGGATAATCTCATGGGAGGTCTGGAAGTTCACGAGCACCAACTTTTTACCGTCTTCTCTGAAGGTAGCCATCTAGTAGGAGTTCATGCGATGTCGAGGGAAATGATGTACGGCGACACACTACGTACCTGCAAAGAAGTTTCAGCTAATGGAGATCGGATTCAAGTCGAGGGGCATCATGCACGCCTCCGTATCATGGTGAGCCAATCTCGCCAGACCAGATAGCAGCAAGCAGGGTGTCTTGAAAAGCTTAGTCCTCGCTTCGACGATGGTCGTGTGCATGTCCCTCGAGCATGCAGCCAGCCGTAGGGTGGTCAACATATCCATACACGAACAACAGAGGTTGAGGATGTCATGGGGGAGATTGCTCCAATTGCGGCTCATATGGATGTTGCACCATTCGCGTTCGGCCATGGTGGAGTTTGGAAGGGGGCTTGATTTATGGGGGAGAAGGATGTCGGTGCTGGAGCGGCTAGCGAGGGAATAGTAGTACTGGGGGAGGCGAGTGAGGCGACAGTACACGGGGGCACAATGAGATGGAGACGGAGACGGAGAAGTAGATGGAGATGGAGTGGTGCTATGGGAGCGGAGAGGGAGACGAGGCGAGGCGCCAATGTGCTGTACAACGGCGGTGACAGACTGCACAGTGCACAAGGTGAGGCTGACTTTGGTAACCCGAACACGCCGCCTCGCCTGGACTAGTGTCAGGCGCAGGGTGTTGTCACTTCACTGTGAGGACCGGATGAATAGTATTTTGACCATCAAGTGTACCACAGTTGTACTACTACTACTACTACTAGTAGTAACATGAGTACTCCAGTATTGTATAGCGGAAATAGATCTCCCGTGCTAGCATGCCTGTTCACTTCATCATTCAGGTATCATCCATATTACGAGCAGAACCAAATTCTCGTGCATGCCCAATCAACGCCCTGCCTCGATGCATGCAGTGGTCGTTCTGGTGCATCAAGGACGGCATGCAGATCATTCCACACTTGAGAAGAGGACAAATGGAAAGGTAGAATGCGGCAGCAAAGGAAGAGAATGCTGGCTAACGAGGCTGGGAGGGGATCGAGCAGGAAGTTAATGCTCCACGCCTAAAGGTTTTGGGAAAACCTGATTTTCATAAGGTGACTTATACTCACCTAAACGGAGGGAGTATTCCTTAACCAGAGAATGTTGTGTCTCCCACTCACGGGCTCAAAAAAAAAAGCTACGACAATTTTTTTAATCTGTTTGCATAGGTCCAACCTATCAGGAAGGATGGGCATGTACACGAACATGTATGACTCCTCAGTCTACCCGCATAGCCTTTTCGTTTAGTCTACCTAGCCGTCTAATCAACAGCCTGCACGCCACTTCTCCCATTTACTTCTCCATCGGGAACCGATTCGCCTCGGCTTCTTCACCTCCCCTTCGTCTTCATTTGCCTCCAAACCCCACTACGTTCACATTGTTTGAACCTCTTTAAATAATCATCTACTACTTCAGTTAGACTAGCCATCTAATCCTAATTCGCCAAACCATAGCCCTCCGTTCCAGCGGTTCCAAATGGCGACAGAGATCGAGATGAAGGTTTTTAGCGTCCAACATGTCCTCGTCGAAGGCTCGATGCGCATAGTTGCCACCGTCACCGTCCACCCAAGGGTTGTTCGGCAGTGGATCAACAATGTATCCAACTCCCTCAAAAAGGTAGAGACGAGGGTCATCGGTCTCGACGCAGAGTACACGGCGCGTGCCCCTGGGAAGATCCAGCGTGTCGTCGTCCTTCAGCTGTGCCTCGAAGATGATGTTTTGGTGTACCACATCATACACTCGCCCTCCATACCAGGTGAGCTTCACGATTTCTTGTCTCGGGAGGACGTATACTTCTGTGGGGCAGCCATCGAAGGGGACAAACAGAAGCTGGAGCTGTACAACCTTGATTTGAAAAGCATCGCTGACCTACAAACCAGAATCAAAATTCCTGTAGAAGATTGTGCTAAACAGACACCATCCCTATTCGACGTAGCAAACTTTGTGGTCGGTACATATCTTCAGAAGGGTGACGAGACGGTGGCATTAAGGTCGTCTGGATGGGAGAATTATCCCTTGACGTACGAGCGGATAAATTATGCTGCCCTCGATGCCCGTGTGAGTTTCGAGATAGCTGCAAGGTCCAAAGAGCTTGTTGCGAAGCCGTCTCCCACAAAGAATGAGAAGAAGAAGAAGAAGAAGAAGAAGAAGAAGAAGAAAACGCTGCACCAGCAGGAGGGCATTATGGATGGATGAACTATTTCCTCTCTTGTAAAAAAATTATTCCCTCTCGGTGTATATTGATATAGATGGACTATTTCGATGGTGTGCATGTCTTTGGAACAGAGTAGTAGCATGGGTCTGCTTGACTATAAGGAACTATTTATCTGCATATATAGCTTTCTCTGCTACTCCTTCCAGTGATCGGTATACAGTGCATGTGTCCGTAGACATGATAGCTTGTCCATGGAAGGTCAACCACGACAACCATCACGTTTCATCTCGCGATTCCCACGACGCCTCTCCAACCCACCCCACCATGCCCCCCGACGTGCGCCTCACCCCTCTCGGCCGCACCGCCCCTCTGCCTTTGTGTGCATGACATGTGGGTCACCTAAAATGCGGCAAGCATCAAGTTTCTACCACAGCCACCCGCGATTCCCACGACGCCGCTCGAACCCATGAAACCACACGTCCCCCAACCTACGGCTCACCCGTCTTGGCCCCACTGCCCCTCTGCCTTCGGGAGCATTACATGTGGACCAGTCAACTATCGGGTCCACATGTTATCGACTCAAAGGTAGGTGTAGTAAGGCGCTGAAGCTTAGTCCCGACGGCCCTAAGAGGGAATTGTAACTCCTGCGCCAGGGCTTGTGGTGCTCCCGCAGCACGAACTCGTGCCAAACTCGAGATTTGTTTCTTTACTATACATGCACGCAATGATTTAATGGACATTGTAATCTCAACATGTGATGGGGAGCTCTAAATTTGAATTTGAAACTTATAAAATGAAAAGATTCAAAACAAATAAACTGGGAGAGAGGGAGTATATCGTAGGACGTGTCCCATACAAAATAAGTCCCCTTGTTTGTCACCGTGAAGATGCGGTTAGAAAGGAGCACAACATCTTCCTACTCGTACGACAACAAATTGGCCGCAGACAGCATGGTCCACCTTTGACCGCCATGTGCAAGGTTCGTGCTACCTTTTATTCAATCTCACCATGGTTCCATCGTACCAATTCATGCGGTGGCCCGTTGCATGGCTGATCCCAATGTTGGACAAAGGTTCTATAGGAACGGTGTCACCATTGTAAATGTTGTGCAAATTGATGTTGGTACCCTCCCGTACATATGCAAGCCAATCTCCACTCGCACCAAGCCTAGCCTGTGAAACAGTGGGCAGGGGGAGAATTAGGAAATGGACACGGAAGTAGTCTTTAGAATGCATTTACTACGTGATCAAACTCATCTTACCTGCTCATCGTAGGAAATACGAGTGCCCCTCAGTGTCGGCATCTCAAGGGGCGTCAACTTGCAACTACGGCCACGCCGCGCTGGAGAGACCCCCAAGGAAACATCCTCGTGAGTTCCACGGAACATCAAGATGCATTTGTATGA
Source organism: Triticum aestivum (assembly GCF_018294505.1). Classification (NCBI taxonomy): domain Eukaryota; kingdom Viridiplantae; phylum Streptophyta; class Magnoliopsida; order Poales; family Poaceae; genus Triticum; species Triticum aestivum. The sequence goes on along the minus strand of NC_057798.1, from coordinate 433,422,106 downwards.
GTAGTTATCTTGTGAGAGAAAAGGATGAACGAGGGAAGGCCTCTAGAGATAGAGATGGACACTACTACTACCAATGTGCTGGCCCGTGCATTGCAATGGATCCAAACTAGTAGAATAATACTTGTTCACGTGCTTAAATATAAACACACTAGTTTTGATATACATGTGTCAGCAGACACGACAGCTTGTCCATGGAAGTTGAACCACACGGCGACCATCACGGTTCTTGTTGCTACCACTGCCACACCCACACGCGATTGCCACGACGCCACTCCAACCCACGGCACAACGTCCCCCGACATGGACATGGATCCTCTGACGTGGCTATCACTGCCTTGCCCTGCCTTTCCTTCGCTCACAGGTGGGACCTATGCTTATGGGTCCCACATGTCAGTGACAGAATGGTAGGATTGTTCGTGCCCCTCATCCCTCTCGGCCCCACCACTCTGCCTTTGTGTGCATGACATGCGGGCCAGCTGAACTGCGGCGACCATCAACTTTCTACCACAGACACACCCTATTGGACACGGTTTGCCTGCTCCACTGCTGTGCTCCGATTCGTACTCCCGCACCATCGAATTTTCATCCAGCGGCTGTGGCACATTTCGTCCCGGGCATCAGTCCTTAGCTGGAGTACTTATGTACTACAGGTAGTACCCGCCGGTGTGGCCATCTATGCCTCGTAACGCCCCGACGCCCAGCTATGGTACCCTCGCCACGGCCACGCCACCACCGTCCGGTTCATCTCAAATGAGTGAGTCGCGAACCACGCCACCACCATGAGAATGACATGTGGGCCAGCCGCATTGAAGGCCCACATGTCATTGACTCATAGGCCGGGCACTAAGCCACTAAAGTTCGGTCCCGTGGGCCCCGAGAGGAAAATGTAACTCCTGCGGCAGGCCTTGTGGTGCTCCCGCAGTACGAGCTCGTGCCAAAACTGGAATTTGTTTCTTACTACTACTAGTACTAGTAGTAAGGTACACGTGCATTGCACGCATGAGATTCTGGTGGTTTGTGCATTATGCTTCTATATGTGGAGTTTTCTGGATTCTAACATGTGGCAAAATTTGGTGGAATGTAAGGTTAGGCATGTTTGATTAACTTAGGTGAGTGTTTGGTTGAAGCCACACCTTAGGCAAGCCACACTGGCCCCACATGACATACACACAAAAAATGTGGCAAGATTCCCTTAGGCTTGCCAACTTGTGGCTCTCATTTTGAAGAACTTATTAATAATTTTTCCTGAGCTTAGTTGTGGCAAAGTTAGTCATGAATTAAGTTCAACCATGGAGTCTTCTAGATTATACATGTGGCAGAATCTGGTGGATGATATCCAATGGCCAGTAGTGCTCGGATTTGCCATCTTTGTACCGTCGGATTGGCTTCATCCAACGACCAACTTTCAAAGTTTTTCACACACTATATAGGGGTATAGATATAGATGTGTCGGTCCGTTACAATGGATCCAAAGTATATCTATTTAGTGGAGTGCACTCTAAGCACATTATCTATTTATTTTTCTCTAACCTTCCGTAGCCATGCAACCAAGCCACATAAGCTTCATGGGCCCCCCCACATCATATTATTCATACTATGTTGATTGAAAGAAAGATAAATCACCCAAAACAAGATCTTCCCGTTTTTTGTTCCTACGATGTTGTGTCGTGCACGTATCTAATAGTTGTGTAGTGGTAGTACTAGTAATATAATAGTATTAGGAGTAGAAACTTGGTAAGTACTAGTAGGAGTAGTACTAGTACGGAATGCTCCTACTCTATCAACGAGCCCCGTCTGACACAAAATTTCTTGGCTTCCGTGCTACAACTAGATCTTCCCCTTGTTTCTGTTTTCCAACCCGGCGGCGGGCGGGGTGTTGGTTTGCTCAACGGGCGGTCCCACATGAAAGTGAAAATGCTAGGCACAGGAGCGGATCTACGTGAGGGCCAACACGTGCCCTGGCCCGCCAAACCTAGTAGGATTTTCATAGTTGTACATCCAGTTTTGAGGCATGGAACGTCAATGCAAGGGTAATTTCTATAGCCTGGCTAGACTGGCACGCCCAACGGTTTGCTTCAAGCTCCACCACTACTAGGCAACACGCCTTCCCTAAGCTATGTGTCGTGCCGGACGGGACGTGTTGTACTCCCGATTCCCGGGCGTGTGGGGGTGCGACGCGAACGTGGCAGGCCTTTTCCTTTTACTAGCAATGTGCCCGTGCGTTGCGACGGATCCACATTAGTAGAATAGTAGTATTTGTTCACAAACTTGAAATAAATCACTATTGTTTTGATATACTCCTAATATATTACTCCCTCCGTACCTAAATATTTGTCTTTTTTGAGATTTCAAATGGACTATCACATACGGATTATATAGACATATTCTAGTGTTTCTAGCAAGATGCCTGCGCGTTGCACGAAGTTGATGGAAAAGGTAAGCACAACTTATAAATTGACGGATGGAGTACTAGTTACGGTGATGCATATAATTAAGCAAAGGGATCGCACATGTCGGTATTGACTGGAATGAGAATGCAACATCACAATAAGAATTAAGGCCACGATGATGCGATCGCAGTGGTGGTTACATAAGGCAAGAACAAAGATGGATCCACGAACATATGACCTCCTCCTCCTCAACTTAGTGCACCGGGCCACCGACCGGCGGCTAAGGAGCGGCGACTTTTGTGGCGAGGTCGAGGTGCTTCTCAACAAAGGCATCCAAGGCTTCCAGCCGGTTGAGGAAGGCCAACGTCGTAGCGTCCTCACTGGCCTTGTAGATACCTATGTACACGATTGTGCTCGTACGCGTGGATGTGTAGGTCGACGAATTCTTGCAGGGCGAGGCGCCTCGCAGCGAGCGCGACCTCCAGGTGGACATTCTTCGTGGCGTCGGTGGGCAGTCGCAGGGCCACCAGTGCTTGAAAGAGGTTCCGGCCATGGAGGCCGATTAGGGTGGCAGGCAATGAGGAGCCCGGGCGCGCGGGCTGGAGGAGTACGGCAATGTCGTCCGCGAGCTTCTTGAGGACGGTGAACTTGTTGCTGGTGGCAATGATCAGCTGGTCCAACTGAGAGTCGTAGTTGGCATCGACGGCGGCCATCCACCAGCCGGTCTCCAACACCGTCTGGAGACGATCCTCAGCGCCATGCCGCAGGCCGGCGTCGTGGACCATCTGGCGCAGCCGCTGGCCGCTCACGCGCATCGCCGCCATGGGTCTGGAGCGAGCTCTTTTGCCCTTAGTGTAGGTGCTTAGGCAAGTGCTTAGGTGCGTACGATTGGTTAGATGCATTGGAATGGAGGAGGGGCGCCTTTGTATGAGGGCAATGAGGGCAAACTGCGTTGCATTCACATCGTGCAGCCTCTTTTCCCGGACCTCCTCCCATTACATCCCTCATGCATTAATTGAAGGAGGATGTATTGGCCGTTCAACATATCTGGAACCGCTACTCCCTCCATCGTCTGCATTAAAGGCGTATCAGGAACTGCGCCGCCTGCTGTCAAATCGAATACTCCCTCTGTCTAGGTAAGTATTATAAGTCATCTTACAAAAACCAAATACTAGTAAGACTAGCCACAGTGGGAGTAACTTCAGCAGTAACATTGAGTCCAACTCAGCAAATTTGCTTATGTGGAAGTGAGTTAATGAGGAGAGAGGTACTTATGATAACTTAGCTAGTTACTGTAACATCACATGTCCAAATGCAATATGAGTCTATAACCTAATAAATGAAGCTTTGCATGTTACCACACTTATGTTACTACTACCTCTGTCCGGGTTTATTGGTCCCCATTGTATATCGTGCCAAATTTTGACCATAGATTAAACTAATAAAATGTTCACGCATGTCACCAAACATTATATTTTTCAAAACTATGTTCAAATACGAATCCAATGAGATAATTTTTCTTGACATGCATTAACATTTTCTTAGTTAAATCTTTAGTCAAAATTTGGCACAAACTATAAAAGGGGCCTGTAAACCAGGACAGAGGTAGTACCCACTATGAAGATAGTAACATAGTCTAGGGATATGTATATGTTACTAGTGTATGTTACTCACCATTGTGGCTAGTCTAAACACATAGGCATGGTGCATTAACTCTCACGTTGTTTCTTATTTTTTGACATGAATAGAGGTATTAACCAAGAAAAGATGTGGGGCTTGTATGCTTTTAATGACTTGAGACTATCAAACATGACATGCAGTGGTCAGTTCGTTGCACAAGAACAAATACAATCCACGTCAGCACACACGCATCTTATAGCATCACATCCAATGGCTATAAAAGATGAATGAGACCAAATTATATCTCATCTAGATGAGTTCTAGCAAATAATACTTAGTACTCCTGCGCCATGTATCATATAAGTATCATGTAGTACTTTATTTATTGCCATGTATGACATAGTTCACGAGCACTCTCTATACGTACCACCTTTTTTTAATTTCAAGTTTTTCTCCATGGCACAATCCATTGATACTACTACTGTACAAAAGTGGAGTATATACATTTTTTAAAAGGCTAGAGGGCGGGGCAGTCTAGCTCGGTCAGTTTCACGAGAGGAGAGGGCCTTTGTGATTTGACGGCTCATTAATGCTGTCAAATCAAATAGTACTGCGCCGCCCGCTGCACGCCCGGCGCCTCCATTAAACCCCTCCGTTAAACCCACATGCAAACCGAGAATCCTACTCCGGCCACACGTCCGTTCATGAGCTGGTCGGAATTAAACGCAACACTGGCCGAGCTCCTCCGTCCGCCCTCAGTTTAAACGAGGCCAGACGCCGGCCAAGCTCCTACCGTCCGCCCTCTATTTACACGAGGCCAGACAGACAGCAAGCAAGAATCGCACCCCTCCGCCGCTCCCCCATCTCCTCCTTCACCATTTTCTCCACCCTTCCGATGGCTTCCGATGAGCCGTTCTCCGTCATATTACCCGACTGGGTGGCCCGCCGAGCCCTCCGGATACGGGTGAGGCCGCTCGGTGCTTCACCAATCTCGCTTGGCTCGACGGAGCCAGTTGCCGCCCCAAGCAGGCGCGTGGTTCAGCAATTCGCCGCTCCAATTCAGCTCGATGAGGAGTGGCGAGTTGCTCCACGCCGGCACGGCGGCGAGCACGCCGGTACGGGCGCCGTCGCTGCCGCATCGTACCGCGCCACCAGTGTATGTGGTGGCCGTGACTCCCGTGTCTGTGGGCGCGCCACCCGTGCTTGCGGCAGCGCCATGCAGGCAGAGACAGAAGCCGGGTGCGTGGAGAGCAACGAGTCGGTGGCCAGCTTCTCCCTGTCCGCCGCCATCATCGAGGAGAAGTAGAACACGGGAGGCCGCCGCCACTTGGGACCCATGAAGACCACCGCCGAGGCGACGACCGCGGATTCAGATGGTTTCTTTGCTGCTTCGTCTCTTCTGAGGACCTTCGTCGACCCCGCAAGTGTCTGACGGACATGAGGAAGACAAAGGGATCCGCGGGCGGCTATTTAGAACTAAAATAAGTCTAGATATATCCATTTCTAGGACAAGTATTTCCGGACGGAGGGAGTATTAATTATACAAGAGAGCCGGATTGGCACCTCTTAGTTCATGTAAATGTAATGAAATCCATCATGTTTAGATGAAGATCCGGCTTTTTTATACGAAATCCTTCATGCTTATATGAAATCAGTCCGTGTTTGCACGAATTTCATCTGGTTGGTTAGAGTTGTAAAAATGTATGCCGCTGGCGTTTGATGTCGTCCTCCACGGAAGGAAGCGGGAGGGAATTTGTCGGCTCCCGTTGGAGATGCTCTTTATGCTGGAAATAATAGAGTGACATCCAATCCATTTGAGTTAATTGCCTGTATGATTCTCCCTCTGTAAAAAGTTAATTGCATGTACAGTGTACACGTGAATTGCAGGGTGGCTACAGCTTCGTACAAAAAGTTAAAAAGAAACAAGTCCATCCTTAATATTCTAAGTACTCTGTGGGCTCCACTGTCAGTACAGTAGATAAAGAAGTATATATTAAATAAGTAGAGTAATATATAATATACAAATCTAAAGTTAAAAGACAGAATTCGAACTCATGTCATCACGCTGCGAGCATCCGGCGCTTACTAGCCCAGCACATTTTTGTTGTAGACCATGCTGGAGATATATCTCCATGTCTACTCTTATATATACTCCATTCGTTCCTAAATATTTGTCTTTTTTAGATTTCAAATGGACTACCACATACAGATGTGTATGTAGACATATTTTAGAGTGTAGATTCAATCATTTTGCTACGTATGTCTTTTCAAGAAGGGGTCAGATTTTTCCTTGATTTATTTATGAGGTATCCAGATGGCACTGCACCGCCAATAAAAGAGGGTAACATCAAAATTATGGACTACTTTTTTGAGTATGTTGGTAAGGTCCGGTCATAGACACTTGTTGAAATCTCTAAAAAGATAAATACTCCCTCCGTTCGGAAATACTTGTCATCAAAATGGATAAAAGGAAATGTATCTAGACGTATTTTAGTTTTAGATACATCTATTTTTATCTATTTTGATGACAAGTATTTTCGGACGGAGGGAGTAGAGAACAGAGTTGGTGATGATGGTGTGCGTGCCATCCTGCAGTATAGGCCGTCGGATTTATATCTAACGGATAGGAAAGAAACTATGGCAATTTTGCTAAAATATACCCACACGTCTCTCCACGTTCGCAAATAAGGCCTTCCCTCATTCAGCCTTTTCTCTCACAAGATAAACTACTCATACAAATGCATCTTGATGTTCCGTGCAACGCACGGGAAGCTAGCTAATTTCTTTTAAAATAGTTGCTGCGATAATTGGGTTGAAGTGATATATTTTATGTCTGCCCCGAATGATTTCAGATTCACTAGTAGTAACAAAGAAAAGGTTGCCTTGTTAATTAACAGAAAACAGGGTGAAAACTATCACATGAGGCCGGTAAAAACAAGGCACACTGGGTTCAGCGTCATCGTCACTACAGTTGTGTGCGCGCGAGAAGTCTACATATCGAGGGGGCTACCGAGTGAGGCACCGAGACACAATGTTTGAGAGAGAAACCAATTGACAGATTATGATCAGATCGAGTTGTCACCCTTCTGCTGTCATTGTTGGGGGGGAGGGGGGAGGGAGAGAAAGACGTATCGAGAGTGTGCGCGGTAGGCACAGAGGCACAACTAGCGAGTGTGTGTGTTTTTGAAAGAGGAGTCGATAGATCATTATCAAGATCGATGTGCCACCCTACTCCTTCGGTGTCGTGTAGTGTGTGTGTGTGTGTGTGTATGTTTGAGAGAGAATCCAGTCGATAGATTAGTATCAAGATCGAGGTGTCACCCTACTCCTTCGGTGCCGGGTAGTGTGTGTGTGTGTGTTTGAGAGAGAAGCCAGTCGATAGATTAGTATCAAGATCGAGGTGTCACCCTACTCCTTCGGTGTTGGGAAGTGTGGGTGTGTGTGGGGGGGAGGGGGCAGTGACACTCACATATCTCTACTCTTATAAAAAAACAGAGTTGGTGATGATGGTGTTCCTGCCATCCTGCAATATAGGCCATCCGATTTATATCCGACGGACATGAAGGAAAATATGGCAATTTTGCAAAAAGATACCGACACCCCTCTCCGCATTTGCAAATAAGGCATTCCCTCATTCATCCTTTTCTCCCACAAGATAAACTTCTCATACAAATGCATCTTGATGTTCCGTGCAACGCACATGGGCATCTTGCTAGTAGGGAGAAGGAGTTTGTGTGACACATATCTAGCTATATTAAGGGATAGGTAGATAGCATATGTGTGAGAGACATTATTATACTTTGAGACATTAATGGTTGTGGGTGGGCGGAATTAAAGGGGTGGGCGTGTTAGACATAGAGAGCGTGTGTCTTTGTGTGTGAGAGACTTGTAGGACGGGGTAGAAAGACGAATTTAACCCTGACGGAGGGAGAGAAATACACGAAGTGCGCGCGTGTGATTCCGATGGCCATAGGGAAATGAGATATGTACGTGTGTGAGAGAGATTGCACAATTCATTCACTTATCACTATCTAGCGATCGTGGACGTGCATCGCTTGAACATAAGTCAATATCTAGTTCGTATCGTGGCCAAAGGTACAATATCGATTCAACGCTATAAAGATTGGACACTCACATATCACATTTTTTTCTATTTAAATAAACCTTTTTCAGTTGTGCATGCCAAAGTTACAGTGATGTTTCTTCAAACAACCAATGTAGCTATCATGCACATGCACCATTGTTACTCTTGCATTCAAATTCATTAGTCTTGGATGATTTAAGTTTCTATTTTGAAGTAATATATGTAATATTCATATATGAATTCAACGGGCACGCAATTTATGAAATGGAGGCTATGTAATCATATGAGGTAACACTTTTAAGTAGCTAACTACAATATCCATTTCTTTTTGTGCGCCTCTACACTAACACATCAATGCATTATGTTTAAAGTAAATAACCAATGGCACTAAATTATCTATTTACACAAGAAATACATAGCCTGAGCGTTTGATCCCTTTTTTTGTGAATGCGCCACTACATCTGTACGATTGGCCGCGCCCGTGTGAACGTCCAAGTTATCGGCGCATCATCCCGAGTTATTGTCTTTTTTTCTGGGGTGGACTTCACACCAGTTATTAACTGCTGACGCGTGCCCCGTGTACACAGTCTAGCATGACCTTCCCGCTAGCACGGTCCAAAATTAGTTGAAACTGGATACGAACGATCCTGCGGGCGGCAAAATCTCCCGCCTCCTTCTAAAATTTCCGCCAACTTAGTCTCTAGCATGCGAAATCCCCCTTTTGTCCTTGGTGCACGGAGACCAACAGTTAAAATACCGCCCTCGTCTACATGATAGGTCGGGGCTGCTTTGGTAACTTCCGGTTCCCCCCACTACACGGCACCCCCATTTCCTCTCCCCCTCCCGCAAAAAAGACTAACTCCACAGCACCAGAGCATATTACATCACGCCGTCCGTACTTCATCGCCCTTTCTCCCCTCCCCTCTCGAAACCCTAGACTGCTCAGCCACCGGCGTACCATAGCCCATTCACTGCCAGCGGCATCCACCTCGTCGGATCTGCTTCTGCGGCCGCATCTACCCCTCCCACCTCCCCTAGAAACAAGTAGACTGCTCATCCACCACTATACCACAACCCATTCAGTGCCGGCCTTGTCCACGGCGCCGTATCTGCTTCGCCGGTACTCTCGTCAACCGCCGCGCATCTGCAGCGGCTCATTCATACTCCCCACCGGAGACGCTTCGTCCACACCCCCCGGAGCCGCCCCACCGACGCCCCCTTCGACGGCCTCTGATCCTCTTCGCCGACACCTTCCTCAACCCTACCGGAGCCGCTTCACCGACACCTTCCACAACCCTACCGGAGCCGCTTCGCCGACACCAGCATCAACCCTACCGGAGTAGCTTCACCTATACCATTCTCAACCCTACCGGGGCCGCTTTGCCAACTCACAAGTCCACGGTCTCAGATCCGCTTCCGGAGCAGCTTCTGACGCCCCGTCCACGGCCGTAGATCCGCATCATCGACACCACCCTTAACCTAACCACCGGAGCAGCTTCTGACGCCCCATCCACGGCCGCAGATCCGCGTCGTCGACACCATCCTTAACCCAACCACCGGAGCAGCTTCACCTACGCCCTCGTCCATGGCCATAGATCCGCTTCGCCCACACCGTAGTCCACCCTACCGGAGCCGCTCCACAAACACCCTACTCAACAGTTCTAGATCTCCTTACCGAACCCCGACAGCCAGCGCAGTGTCATCACCCTCGACATTTCTAACCCGATTCCCACCGTCTGGAGAGATGCCAAGCACCCCCCACGGCCTAGGTACTTGTCACCTTTAAACCCGTCCAGCATCACCTGCCCGATGTACTTCAAATATACTAACCTGTCGCTGTTACCTGTTATGCAGCTGGCAAAAATTACAAGGAGGATGTTTCTTCTGGATCTAACAGCTTGGCCAACCAAGATCCTGGACTGAGGCATTGCTATGATCTTGTAAGCGCGTCTCTCTCTCCTGTATTGTTCTGTGCCTGCTAGCGTGCTTTGCTAGGATTTTCAACCAGTAATCCCTTTGTGCAGACAATGATTTCTACTACGGGCTGCTAAATATAAGTCTTTCTAGAGATTCCACTATAGGCTACATACGGAGCAAAATGAGTGAATCTACACTCAAAAATGCATCTATATACATCTATACGTGGTCCATAATAGAATCTCTACAAAGACATATATTTAGGAACAGGGGCAGTACATTACACAAAATCATAGGTGGCATGTAGGAATTCCAGTGCACTACATTAGGCTCCCTTAGAGTGCCTGCCAGTCCAGCATACAGAGTCAAGGCTAGTTTATGGTACGCACACAATCGTTAATTGGTGGTTTAAATATGTGCAAGGGATATGCAATGTAGTATCATGTAGAGATGTCCAAAATTAGCTGTGTCAACTTGCAGATAGGGTTACACAATGAAAAAGTACAAGATGTATGTGGCAATTTCATGGAACATCGCAAAAAAAAGGAGAGGCAGCGGTGAGCCTATACAGTGTGCTATGGTATGTCACTCCTCCATTGCAATCATCATGACATGTTATTTGTATGCCAGTTCTATTAGCCAAGTTTCTTAGAGACAGTTATTATGAGTTATCCTAAGAAAATAAGCACCGTGAATATAAGCTCCATGTAATAAGCCAACCAGTTCTTTTCATTGCGTTTTTAGCTTATCTTTGGTATGATCAGTGGAAAGTCTAGATTGCATTATATATTTTTTTCATTTTGCTGCACATATGGAAATTAATTTGACTTGCAAACATCACAAATTGAACCTAGTGCAGTAATTAATATGATAGGAAAACAGACCATCACTATTTGCTCAAAATGCAAATACAAAGATACCATATACTTGGCACAATCTACTTTGGTCAATGTTTTCCATAGAGATCCCATTGCCTAATTTAAACGAAGAACGCATGCCCCACATTTAAATGAAGAACAATTATTTGTTGAAATTCAATGGTCCAAGTGGCTGGTTATTATCATATAGCAGCACCACCTGAAAGCATCATATAGCAGCAGCAGCAGCTCATAGCAACTCATCATACAATAGAAGCAGTCTGCAATTCATCATATACAAGCAGCATCTCATAGCAATTCATCATATAGCAGCAGCAGGAGCAGCTCATAGCAATTCATCATATAGCAGCAGCAGGAGCAGCTTGTAGCAACTCATCATATAGCAGCAGCAACAGCTCATAGCAATTCATCATATAGCAGCAGCAGCATCTCATAGCAACTCATCATACAACAGCAGCAGCTCATAGCAATTCATCATATAGCAGCAGCAGGAGCAGCTCATAGCAATGCATCATATAGCAGCAGCAGAAGGAGCTCATAGCAATTCATCGTATAGTGGATCAGAATGAAAATTTGGCAAAAAATCAAAGGAGATCCTCACCTTGTTGGATGAGCTCATCCTTCAACAACACCTCAAGGCCATGGCCCGGGAGGAGGGGAGGGGGAACAAGGTGCCTTCTGCCGCAGTGTGGCATCAGACGTAGATGTGCAACGTCCGCCGGAGTAGTGCGTTGGACAAACCACAATGGAGCAGCTGCTAGAGACCATGAGAATGAGGGGCGGCGCCAGAGGAAGGAGCAGCCAGGGAGATTTTCCCCTACCCGCCGGCCATGTAGCCTAGCTGGACATAGCATCATCGAGGACCAGGCCAGATGGGACCAGTGGCGACGGCTCGCTGGAGGAACCATAGTGCTGCAGGCAGGTGATCGAGGTAGAGGGAAAGGGGAGACAAGATGCAAGCGGGCAGGGCAGTGAATGCTTGCGTGTTTGTTTTTACTTGAGGTTCAGGTGTGACACAGGCGTCAGCAGTTGCATTTTGAGTGTAATATAGGCAGACAACAGAGTCATTTCACTATTCCCTTCCCTTCAATTTTTAGTGAGGTTTTACCCGAAACACCCCCCTCCAAAGCGAAATTAGTTAAGCCCAAGCCCATAACTCAAAAATGACTTATTTACATCTTTTATGGCTTATTTTGACAATATACCCTGAAAAGGCGGAATCGAACTAGCCGTTAACCTGCAATTCAATTGTGCGTGCAATGATGAATCACTCCTGCCTGCTATCTGTACATTTAGGCATCATCATACATGGCATAACCTAATACATGCGCATTCCATTTTAGAATCTGGAATATGCAATGTTTATGTTAGTTCATACGTTGCACATGATGTTTAAATGCCCCTTAAATCTGGTCAGTCAAGTGATGGTCTTTAAGCCTCCTTCTTTGCTTCTTTTCTTGATATGTAAGATTTTCTCACACATCTGTTCAATTGCTTGTTTGCATCAGCCATCCATACTAGGACTGTTTTCTTTGATTACTTGTTGTTCTTGACCTAACACTCTAACAGAGCTTGTCAACGATTTAAGCACTAAGGGATGCTGTAGTGGGGCCTTGTCTAACTCATAGGTGAATAAAGGTTTGGCTGTACACTACAATAGGCTCTCCAAGAGTACCCAGAGATCCAATTAGAAGATATGCCTAGTTTTTACATAGTGAAGACATAGTAAATGCTCATTTCATTATGTGGTGTTGTTTTGTTATAATCTCATCCTTTTGGTTTCACAGACTAGAAAGTATGCATATTTATCTTCCAAGGAGATGAGTAACTAGTTTGTGTCACCTTGCAGAGGGGGTGCAATGAAGATAAGATTGAGGATTTCCAAGTACAAGATGTTAGGAAGGAGCCTTGCAAGAGAAGTAGGAGCTGCGCTGAGCCTCTTCAACCAGCTAACGTAAGTCACTGTATGCAACTCAACAATTCAATTCCTTGTTTGTTTCAGGCATAGTTAATTTTCTCTTTTCAATTGCTTTATTTGTCCTCACTTAATGAGATGCCCAAATAATTATGCCTGATGTTCGGTACTTGTATCACTATTAGTTGACATAATTAAAGGCCTTACCATTTAATTACTCTGCTGAAGTGTGCCTGAAGCTTTGAAGTCTATTAACCAACTATTATTGCATGAGGCTCACAATCTAGTTTATACTATGCTAATGATTGCATAGTTTTTCCTGCTGTAGTATGTTTGTATGAAACTCTCTATTGTTCATTATGCTCCCTAAGACTTTAATTGAGGTACAGAATGGCCAACTGCTTGCTTACTTATACGAAACATGTTGTCTAAATTTGTAACTTGTCTGTGTCTTCGATTGGGCCCCAACATCATGCTCCTCTGGTGAGCTAAGAGGGATTTCTGTATGCAGGCTGCACAGACTATCTTTTTTTATAATTTTGAAAATATCACCTGCTTATGCTTCATGACGTGTAACATTTTTTTGTGAAAGTGACGTGTAACATTATTGTTAGTCCTGTTTTGCCATGTAGTACAAAATAGTTTCTTGTTCGCTTCACTGTTGTAACTATATTTTTGCCCTAGTCATGTGTACTTATAGAAACATTTCAGGATGAAGTGACATCAACACAAAAATCTGCAAGTAGTGCGGCATGGCCGTTACCAAATGATTATGGATAGGAATTGGAATGTGCTGATGTTCTCGAGCATCAACTAGAGGTGGCAAGACAACGTATACATGATTGTCAACGTATAATCAACAAGTTGAGACTGGACATGCAGGTATTAGATGCAGGAGTCAAAAAAATGAAACGAGTCACCGAGGTAACCATTAAGGAATTGGAGATTTTGCAGACTGAAATTTGTGCTATCTGAATCCGGCCAATCCTATTTTCTGAAGAGATTATAGTTCAAATGGAGTTAAGTTGATGCGCGTCCATGATGTATGAGCCGTATTTGCCCAGTGTATGTAATTTGTTGTTTGCATATGCTTTATTATCACCTGTGTCGTACCATAATGCCCAGTGGGTATAATCGGCTGTAATTTCTTTATTGTATAGTGTAGGATTATTCTACCTTTCTATGCCTTGATCTCTTTGTTGTATAGTGTATGCTTTTTAGAGGTGATAGTATTGAGTAGGATAATTCTTTGAATATGCTATATCGTTAAAACGGGGGACAACTCGCCCGGCCATGGGCCTTCTACGTCTCGTAGGATCCATGGGCCTTCTACATCTCGTAGGATCCATGGGCCTTCTGCGTCTCGCAGGATCCATGGGCCTTCTACGTCTCGAAGTGTCCATGGGCCTTCTACGTCTCGTAGTGTCCATGGGCCTTCTACGTCTCGCAGGATCCATGGGCCTTCTACGTCACGTAGGATCCATGGGCCGCTGACTCATTTATGGGTCTTGTACTGGCCTTTAATGGGCCGTAGATGGGCCTATAATGGAAATCGTACGTTTTATTGGCTGACCATAACGGGCCGTTAATAGGCCATATTTGGTGATGCATGAAAATGGCCCAACAGACTAACGGACCACAAATAGGCCGACTATAACAACGGGCTGAATTTGGCCCACAAGCAGAAAATGACAGTAACGGGCTGTAAGTAACCGAATGCTGCAAATGATCCCAAGAATAAATGGGCTCTGAGAAGGCCGAAAGATAACATGGGCTGGAAACGGCCCAACTGAATAACGGGCCCTTAATGGGTATAAAGTGATACACTGTTCATTATGGGCCAGTTTCACCACGGGCCGTTAATGGGTCTAAAGTAATACACTGTTCATTGCGGGCCAGTTTCACCACGGGCCGTTAATAGGCCAAGAGTTACATAGGGCCTCATATGGGCTGAAAGACGTCATGGGCCATACATGGGCCATAAGTGAAAATGGGCTGGAATCATATTGGATGCCCCAGATGATGCTACTGGGCCTAATTCGGATAGGGCGTAACAGGCCTTGGGTTAGCGGGCTGTAAATGGGCTATATGCGAACAGGCCGTTAACAGGCTTTCCATGGGCCGGCCCATCACCATTTGACCAAGTCAAACGGGCCGGCCTTTTCACAGGAATGGGCCTCTGTTGGGCCGTGCCACGTGTCGACGTATCATAGGCGCCTTCTGTCAATGAGTGGATGGCATCTGTCCCAACAATGAGCCGACACATGTTTCCTCCAGCCAATGATGATTTTACACGTGGAAAATCCCCATTGGTCGGGGCTGTTAACGGGTTATCGGATCCAAAACCCGACTCGATAGCTTAACGGCGTTCCGTTATGGTGGATGCCATGTGTCGGTCACCCTTGACGAAAGCACTTCTGTGACGCGCGATTTATCGTCATGGAAGTGGACACTTCCGTGATGATAATTTTGGTAATGTCATGGAACACTTCTACGACAGCACAGGTATGATTATCTTGATTCTGTCATAAATTTGTCATGGATGTACATGCATGACAAAAAACGCGACCTACTGTGACAAACACGTATCATCACGGAAGTGTATTTTTTTGTAGTGCATCTTTTGGGCTTAAGCCATGAACACGGCATGTCATGCATCCAATCAGCTCTATCTCCGCAAAGGCTTGAACAAGACTCCTTATGAAATACTTACCGATAACAAGCCCAACCTCAAGTACTTCTGGGTGTTCGGTGTAAGTGTTTCATTCTCAAGAAAGGTGTTCGTCTGTCTAAATTTCAGGCTAGAGCTCATGAGGGCATATTTGTTGGTTATGCTACAAACTCTCATGCTTACCGTGTCCTCAACAAGTCCACCCGACTCATTGAGGAGACGTGTAACATGGAGTTTGACGAGAATAATGGCTCCCAAGTGGAGAAAAGTGGTACTTGTGATGTAGGTGATGAAATTCCTCCCCAAGCCATAAGAAGAATGGGTGTTGGTCATATCCTACCCACTGAGGAACCCCTTGTGGCCGAAGGAGAAGGACAATGCTCCACTCAAGTGGAGCCATCACCAACCCAAGACCCACATGCTTCCGAAGAACAAAGTGAAGGCCCTAAACCTCGTGAACAAGATCAAGGGCAAGATCAACCTCAAGATAGTGGTGAATCACCAAATGATGCCCAAGGTCAAGTTCCCCGCTCGAGCAAGTTTAAGATCAAGAGCAAGCTCAAGATCAAGAACAAGCTCAAGACGGCGCTCAAGATGATCAACTTACCCCTCCTCCTTTCACATCCGAGGAGGAATTAGAGCGTCGTGCCGTGAAGATCGCTTCCAAGCTCACTACCAAAGGTCATCTCATGGAGAATGTGGTTGGAAGCATAAGAAAGGGGGTAAGCACTCATAGACAATTGGCAAACTATTGTGAACATCACGCATTTGTTTCTTGTGTCGAACCCCAAAAGGTCTATGAGGCACTCGAGGACCCGGATTGGCTCAATGCCATGCATGAAGAACTCAACAACTTCAAGCATAACCAAGTGTCAAAATTAGTGCCAAGGCCAACCGGGAATCATAATGTCATTGGAACCAAGTGGATATTCAAGAACAAGCAAGATGCTCATGGGATCATTGTTCGCAACATGGCTCGTTTGGTGGCACAAGGCTACTCCCAAGTCAAGGGTATTGAGTATGGTGAAACCTTTGCTCCCGTTGCTCTCCTTGAATCTATTCATTTTTTTGATTGCTTATGCTTCTCATCATAATTTCAAGTTGCAACACATGGATGTGAAGAGTGCTTTTATTAATGGTCCCATGAATGAGTTGGCATATGTCAAGCAACCCCTCGGGTTCAAGGATCCCTATTTCCCCAATCATGTGTACCAACTCAACAAGGCTCTCTATGGCCTTAAACAAGCCCCACGTGCGTGGTATGAGCATCTTATTGAGTTGTTACAAGATCGTGGGTTTGAATTTAGAAAATTGACCCCACTCTTTTTACTAAGAAGGTCAAAGGGGTGTTGTTTGTGTGCCAACTATATGTTGATGATATCATCTTTGGTTCCCCTAACAAAGCTTTCAATGATGAATTTGCCGCTCTCCTGACCTCAAAGTTCAAAATGTCTATGATGGGAGAGTTGAAGTTCTTTCTCGGGTTCGATATCAAGCAAAGAAGAGAAGGAACCTTCATCCACCAAGCCAAATACACTCAAGACATGCTCAAGAGATTCAAGCTAAGTGATGTCAAGCCGGCCTCCACTCCAATGCCCGTCAAATGCCAACTTGACATTGATCCCAATGGTAAAGCAATGGATCAAAAGGTATGTCGCTCCATGATTGGATCCTTGCTTTACCTTTGTGCATCTAGACCGGATATCATGTTGAGTGTGGGAATTTGTGCACGGTTTCAAGCCGCACCTAAGGAAAGCCACTTTGTGGCGGTCAAGTGAATCTTTCGACATTTGGCTCATACCCCAAACTTTGGCTTACGGCACCCAAGAGGAGCCAGGTTTGATCTTTTGGGTTATACAGATTCAGATTGGGCGGGAGACAAAGTGGATGGGAAGTCCACCTCCGGAGGGTGCCAATTACTTGGTTGCTCTTTAGTGAGTTGGTCTTCCGAGAAGCAAAGTTGTGAATCTCTCTCGTCCACCGAAGCGGAGTATGTGGCTGCCAGTAGTTGTCGTGCTCAACTCCTATGGATGAGGCAAACTTTGAAGGATTACGGTGTCATTTCTGATGAAGTGCCTCTTTGGTGTGACAATGAAAGTGCCATCAAGATCTCTCTCAACCCGGTGCAACACTTCAAGACAAAGCATATTGAGATTTGGTATCACTTCATCCGAGATCACATCAGGCGAGGGGAGATCAAGCTCAAGTATGTCAATACTCATGATAACCTTCGAGATATTTTCATGAAGCCCTTGGATGAAGCAAGATTTCACGAGTTAAGGCATGAGCTAAATATCATTGACTCGAGCAATGTGGTTTGAACCTTTGCACACCCCACCATACTCATGATGCTATCTTGTCCAGGTGTAGGCATGGACATAGGGGGAGTATTGTTCTCTCAATGAACTTTCCCTCCCCCATTATGCATAAATTGATCAAACTCTTCCACATTAGCCATTTTTATGGTACTTGTGCTTAAAGACGATTCTCGGTCATGGGCCCAAGGATAATTCTTCGCGGTGCCATTCCAAGTGACTCATACATAGGTGGCTTCGGCCACCGCCCTCTCTTCCTGAGAGTTGTGGTTAGTGTGTTGATCTTCTTTGTCTTGTGCTTTATTCTTATCTATGCCGTGTTTGTGTCGTCGTTTGTGCTTGCTTCTTGGCTGTTAGGCGTTTTGAAGGTTGCCTTGCAAATGCCTTTTCCCTCTTGTGTGAAACTTGCACTTTCTTGGGGTTACGGTACTACCGTGGTGAGCCACGGTACTACCACAGGAATTGGTGGCTCTATGCGTGCACAGTTGCTTCCGAGGGCCACGGTACTACCGCTTCCATCGCGGAAGTAATTTTTTACTGCCGCTGGAAGAGCGGTACTACTTCCCAGCGTGTGGTACTTCCACCCGGGCGGTACTAACGCGATGACCCGTGGTACTACCGCGCCCACGCCGTGGTACTACCATACCCATCCATCTCTATTCCCCACCCCGTCTCTCTCTCTCTCTCTCTCTCTCTCTCTCTCCTGCTCAAGACGGCGTCGGAGGCCCTCGCCGGATCTCCATCTCCGACCGCTCTTCTCGGATTCTGACCGGTGGGATCGTTCCCCACCTCGCCCCCTTGCCATGGACCAAGGTTTTCCACCAAGTTCCTCTCCTTTTCTTCCTTTCTTGTGCTTCTAGGTCTTGGGGAGATGCATGTGGTGTTCTTGAGATTTTTGGCTAACTCTGTGCAAGAGGGATTCATAGGAGCATGGTAGTGTAGTAAGCATGTTCTTTGGATTATCAAAATAGTTCCGTTTGATCAATGGTAGTACCAATGTAAACGTGCGGAGGTTCTAGATCCAGATCCGCGGCTCCTGTCGCGTTTTTTGATCCGTGCGGTACTACCGCTCCTCCTGGAGCAGTACTATCGCACCCTCGCTCGTAACCGGCTCCACGCGGTACTTCTGCTCCTTGGAGCGGTACTTCCGCTCCTTGGTGTGGTACTACTGCTTGGAGCGTGGAAGCAAAAAATTACTTCCACTCCAGGCGCACTACTACTGTGCCACCCCGGCACGATACTACCGCGGCTGGTGCAGATGTAATTTTTTACATCCGTACAACGACCTGGTACTACCGTAGATGCATCTTGAGCTCTTTTTCTGTCCATATCTCGTGATTATTTGTTTCTTTTGGCTTTGGCCTTCGCATTTGCATTGATCCTTCTTGTTTCTCATGCGTGTTCTTGTGTTTTGTGTCTAGGTGGTGGCTCCGGTTCCCATGCTCGTTGCTCGAATCCCAGCTGTGACACAGGGTCAAAGCGGTTGTGCAACCAAGATGAAGCTCTAGAGGGGTCCTCTGCCTCCAACGCAGGACGAAACACACCGCCACCAAGCAGAAGGAGCCCGTCATGGGCATGGATGAGATGCCTCACGCCGAGTTCGTCATTCGAAAGAAGCTCAACCCATATGTGAATCCCCGGGCTAACTTCAGAGGCAATGATCTCTTCTGGACCAAGCAGCAGAATCTTATCTATCTAGATGTGATCAAGGCCAAACAGAACATCTACGTGGAAGTTCACTGGATTGACATGCATCATATGAGGCAGGACAAGAACTGTGGCTACTTTGGAGAGGCCTTGGATCTGGTGGAGCAGTTCGGCATTGAGCACATGCTTACTTTTCACATGGACTTTGATCCAACAATTGTGGCTCAGTTCTTTGCTTCAGTTCACTTTGACTTCGATGAAGCAAGGACCATGACTTGGATGACCAATGGTCGACGGATGTCTGCTAAATGGAAGGAGTTCATGGAGTTGCTTCAAGTTCCAGATGAACGGCTCGACACGCCCGTTGGAGTTCGCCCACATGACAAGTCTGAGTCTACCAACAAGAACAAGCTCATGCCCTTCCTTGTTCAGAAGACTCTTCCCAGCAAGAAGAAGGTGTGGGTGCTGAACCCCTTCCTTGATATCATGCATCGGCTCTTCCGCAACACCCTCTTCCCACGCATTGGTGACATGGGCCAGGTGCATGCTTATCTTGTTGACATGATGCTCATTTGTGAGGAGGCTCGTCAGGTTCATACTCAACCACTTGATGTCTCACATATCATGTGGTGTGAGCTTCAGTTTGCCGTGTTCAACCATAAGGTTCCTATCTATGGGCCTTACCTGTTTCACTTGATCTCCAAGACTTGGGAGAAGCTCTTTCCCAATGATGATTTTGAAGCCCCAAGATGGATTCGTCATGAGCCCATCAAGCTCCTCATCAAGAGCCAATGGGCTAACACCACCACAGCTGCTGAGGCTGCCAAGATGGCTGTGGATGAGGAGGAGATTGAGGAGGAAGAAGCTACTGAAGACCGTTCTGCTGGTTACACTCCTCCCTCTGTTGAGCCCTCTTGGGCGAAGAAGCTGAAGATCAAGATGAAGAGGTTGTTCTGCATGCAGACCCAGCGTCAGTAGAAGGCACATGTTGCTCAGAAGGAGAGTCGTCCTCGTGACAAGAGGATCTTGAGGGCGTGTGGCGAGGATGTGTCTAGCGGGTCTGAGAAGCACATCACCCCCGAGGCTGCCTGGATGGCTAAGCAGGGCTACAAGTGGACTGATTCTAAGGAGGAGATCATTCCTCCTGCTGTGTCCGGCGACGAGGAGTCGTTCTCCGCCTGAGCTACCACCTATGTCGTAGGTGCCCTGTCGGTGTCAAAACCGGCGGATCTTGGGTAGGGGGTCCCGAACTGTGCGTCTAGGCGGATGGTAACAGGAGACAAGGGACACGATGTTTTACCCAGGTTCGGGCCCTCTTGATGGAGGTAAAACCCTACGTCCTCCTTGATTAATATTGATGATGTGTGTTACAAGAGTAGATCTACCACGAGATCAAGGAGGCTAAACCCTAGAAGCTAGCCTGTGGTATGATTGTTGTTCGTCCTATGGACTAAATCCATCCGGTTTATATAGACACCGGAGAAGGCTAGGGTTACACAGAGTCGGTTACAATGGTAGGAGATCTACAAATCCGTATCGCCAAGCTTGCCTTCCACGCCAAGGAAAGTTCCATCCGGACACGGGACGAAGTCTTCAATATTGTATCTTCATAGTCTTGGAGTCCGGCCGATGATGATAGTTCGGCTATCCGGACACCCCCTAGTCCCGGACTCCCTCATGCCCTCTCTGCCTTTTTGGTGTCTCGATGCCAAAGGGGGAGGGAGTGTAGGATTTGCGTGTCGTGTGTCGTGTGTTTTGCCTTGTCGCTTTGCTTTCGGTCTGTTGAACTTCGTTTGCTTTGGTTTGGTTGTGCTTGTGAGACGATGTTCTATCATATGGTGTATGACATATGCACTCCTACTTATCTTTGTGTCTTTGTTACTTTGTTATATCTATAATCTTGCCTACTTCCTTAGTGATGATTTTACTATTGCAAAAGATGTCTTGTCTATAAAATACAGGGGGAGTGTTGATCCTAGTATGTGTGCCGTGCAGTCCAAAGCACATCTCTATAATGCACACATCTAGGGGGGAGCCCGTCTATATTTTATAGATGGTGGGTTTGCCGATGCCTCATTTGTTATATCTATGTGCAAATCTCGTATTGTCATCAATCCACCAAAAAGGGGGAAATTGTAAGGGCATACCTTTCCCTTAGTAGTTTTGGTGATTGATGACAATGCTTTTGCGGACTAATCGTGTGCATTGAGCTTTTCAGATATATCATGACTGAACACAAGATGATTTGATGCCCCTCAAAGATTATTGAAGACGGCGTTTCTCTATGTTTCTTTTCGGTGGAGTTGAGTCGTAGGAAAGCTGTACTTTTAAGAGGGGGTCCGCATTGGAATGGTTTGGGTGGAATCTCACGTACACGTTCCTTTTGCACTGCCTTTCCTTTGGCACTTTGGAGTTTCCTACGTCTCACCGTGTCTCTGCGAAATGAAGGACTCCGAGTGTTGCTGTTCACAGGCTGGCGGTAGTACTGCTCCCTAGAGCAGTACTACTGCAAGCACCAGCGGTAGTACCGGGCTCCGGCACGGTAGTACCATGGGCTCCCACGGTAGTACCGCTCCTTCTGAGCGGTAGTATCGTGAGCTCTGGCCTGGCCCTGCTGCGCAAACGGTAGTAGGGTGGATGCAATTTTTTACATCCGCACCTAGGTTGCGGTAGTACCGTGTCGGATTTTTGCATCGATAAAATCTCAGCAGAGGTAGTTACGGATGTAATTTTTTATATCCGTGCCTACAGTGCCTGGACCGTGGCTGCCCTACGGTAGTACCGCACCAGCGGTTCTACCGCACCCTGTCGGTGCTCATCTGGTCAGGTCCAGACTCTGCCGCGCCCACGGTAGTACCGCAGGCCACCGCGGTAGTACTGCTGGCCTGTGCGGTAGTACTGCACCTATGGTGCGATAGTACCGCGGGTCGCGGTATGAGTGGTGGGTAATGGTTGGAATTGTCCCCCCACTATATAAAGGGGTCTTCTTGTCCAACAAGACTTATCTCTTCCATCCCTAAGCTCCATTGTTGCTCGAAGCCCCATTTCGCCCGATCTACACTTCCACCAAGAAAAATTTGATTCCCCCCACTAATCCCTTGCTGATCGTGTTACTCTTGGGTGTTTGAGAACCCTAGACGGTTGAGGTCACCGCGGAGCCATAGTCCATTGTGGTGAAGCTTCGTGGTGTCGTTGGGAGCCTCCAATTAAGTTGTGGAGATAGCCCCAACCTTGTTTGTAAAGGTTCGGTCGCCGCCTCCAAGGGCACCAATAGTGGAATCATGGCATCTCGCATTGTGTGAGGGCGTGAGGAGAATATGGTGGCCCTAGTGGCTGCTTGGGGAGCATTGTGCCTCCACACCGCTCCAATGGAGACGTACTTCCCTTCAAAGGGAAGGAACTTCGGTAACACATCCTCGTCTCCATTGGTTCCACTCTTGGTTATCTCTTACCTTTACTTGTGCAAGTTTTATTGTGGTCTTTCCCTTGCTTGCTTGTGTGCTTGTTGTTGTTGCATCATATAGGTTGCTCACCTAGTTGCATATCTAGACAACCTACTTTGTCGCAAAGTTTAATTTGGTAAAGAAAACCTAAAAATTGTTAGTTGCCTATTCACCCCCCCCCTCTAGTCAACTATATCGATCCTTTCAATTGGTATACAAGCCTCATCTCTTTATTAAGGACTTTGCCATCCCAAGAGTATGGTTTACACCATACGGTGGGAAGGAGCACTCCGGTGTGAATCCAAGCTCGTCTACGGCCGATGGGGGAATCGCGGTCTCTTGTGAGGAATTCAATGCGGCTTTGGACACATTGAAAACCTCCATGATGACCGAGGTTGAAAGCATGTTTAATAAATTCTTAGAAGGGCTTAAACTATCTACCACGCCGATGAAAATGGGTGATCCCACTGACAAGGTGACGGATGATAACTCCGACAAGGGAGAATCTACTAGTGAAAAAGCTCCTTCTACTAGTGGTAAAAATGGCAATGGCATCTTTTCCCATGTGGAACCTCCACTTACTTATGGTGGACCGATTCCTTCCACCCATTTGAATCATGCCGGTCCTCCCCCTAAGATTGTCAAAAATGAAGACTTTGATTCTTGGGTTTATCACTTTAAGTGGCATTTGAACCATGTTAATACTAACCTTTGGAGAATCATTGAAAAAAGTTTCTATTCGCATGACCGAAGCAACTTCACTCCTCGAGAAGCCGCGGATAATCAATTCAATGAGAATGCTCTATTCATCATCCAAGATGCAATTCCACCCGAAGATCTTGCTCATCTCCGACCCTTCACCGTGGCCAAGGATGCATGGCGGCATGTTGTTTCTCTTTACAAGGGAAGCGCTAGCATTCAACGCTCCAACTATGAAGTAGTGCAAGATGAAGCCAATGAGTTTGCCATGAAAGAAGATGAAGAACCTCGTGAGCTCTATCAGAGATTGACTACTCTCGCGGTCTCACTCCGAGATCATGGGAGCAAGGATACGGATGATAATTGGATCAAGCGCAAATTTCTCAAGGCCATGTCCTCCGTCAATCCAAAGGCCGGAATTTCACACCTTGTCCTCAAGTGAAGTATTGGATGAGTTTGTGGCTATGAGCATCTTGGACAAGACCGCCAACAATGCGGTGTTACGTTCTCAAAGAGCAAAGAAGCCCAACCTTGCCTTGAAGGCCAAGGTTAGTGTGGAAGAAGAGGATGATTAGGAAGAAGATGAGAGCAACCCCTAAGATTCTAAGTATGATTATCATGAACACATGGCTCTCGCTTCAAGGCAATTTTGGAGCAAGAAGAGTACAAGGCCCAACTTCAACAAGAACAACTCAAGTGGCTTCAAGGGAAAGCAACGTGTGATAACATGTTACAATTGTGGCAATGTGAGCCATTTTGTTATGGATTGCCCTTACGAGAAGCGGGAAGACAATGGTGGCAAGCTCATCCGAAAAGACAAAGCCAAGTCCTTCCCCAACAAGAACAACTTCACCAAGAAGACTCCATCCAGAGGGTTGGTGGTTCAAGAAGAATAACATGAGGATGATGATGATGATGAAGATAGTGAAGCCGTGGCCGTGGCCTCCATTGCCATTGTGACAACTCCACGGATATCCCTCTTCGACTCACCTAAGGAGAACATCACCGCCAAGTGCCTCATGGCTATTGCGACCAACAAGGTAACCCCCAACATCAAAACCACCATCATTAATACTCCTTCCTTGATGGATTGCATTGATGAAAGTGAGGGGTCTAATGAGGAGGTAAATGAATTTGAGTCTTTTATGAGTAAGCTCAAGGGCAAATCCAAGAAGCACTTCGTTGCTCTATTGGAACAACTTGGTGAAGCGAATGACATGATGGAGGCTCATGAGGAAACCATCTCTAAGATGGAAGGTCATAGTCGTGAGTATGCCGATGAGATATCGAATCTTTCTAATGCTCTTGAGGAAGAGCGTGTGCAAGTTTGGCTCTTGAGGAGTCACACAACGATGACCATGCTAAATTAAAGAAAGATCTTGATCATACTCTTGTTGTATCTCGTGTGCTAAGCTCCGAGAAGGCTAAACTTGGGGTTGACCATGCTAGACTCAAGGAGGAGTTTGATTTACTCGACAAGGCCCACAAGGTCCTGAAGGGTGCTCATGCAAGCCTCAAGGAGTCTCATGATCAACTCCAAGTGAAGATAACCAAGGAGAAAGACACTTTTTCTCATATGGTATTAATTGATAATGCAAATGCTACTAACCCGTGTTGTGAGCATGTGCATCTTGTGGAGGAGAATGCCAAGTTGAAGGAGCAACTTGAGAAAGGCCTTGTGATGTGCATACAAGGTGAGAAGAACCTCAATGACCTTTTGAGCAATCAAAAGGAAGTTGTGGCCGAAGAGGGAGTTGGGTTCGCACCCAATTCCAAGAACAAGAAGAAGAATGAGAAGACCAAACGACCTCCCCCTCTCAAGCAAACTTTTGTGAAGGAGGGAGCGGGTGCAATAAAGGAGAAGAAGAACAATGCTATTATAAATTATCTGAGATGTTTATCCCTTTATTGTTTTCACCCTTTGATTGCGTAGTAGTCAATTATTAGGGGGATCTCTCACAATAAATATCAAGTTAAAAGGTGCTCTTCCCAGTGTTGCAACTTTCTATAACACATAGCATTCCGGAGTGCGTCATATCCACATGAGTACAAGCAGGACGTGAGGAGTAAGACGGAGATGGTTAGACCATGTATGCAGATAGCGCTCGGTTGTCTTCAAGTTCTGGTAGAATCGTTCTAAGATCCAAGCACCAAGCATCGAAAGATGAACAAGATTCATATGGAGATATGACCGACAAAAGTTTGCCTACTGGTCAAAATTCTCGTCATTAGTGATGTCCACATCAATGGCTGAAAACTAGATTTGGATCTTGAATCACTCATTATCAATTATGAGATATATTGATTTGAGTGGGAGCATAATTATGTATTAATTAAGTTTAATAACTAGTGCAAATTAATTAATTATGAACAATGTCTATGTGTAGTCTCCATTATAGTTGTGGAATTATGGCTCACAGTTCCACCTTTTTTGTTGAAAATAGATTATCTGTTATTTATCCGGTTGAAACTTTATGTTTGAGAGGATCATCATCTAAAAGTGTCAAGAAGGTTTTTGTCCTACTACATGTTTACAATACTCTCTTGTTGATGATGTGGATGATGAGACTCACGTCCTTTGATCCAAAAGCTAGAATTGCATTACGGCATGCTTGCTTCCGAGAAACCCGAACTTCATAATGTTCGGGATAGTTATGTGATATTCTTGGAAATGAAAATTGTTCTCAGAAACAAACAAAGGCTAAAAATATATGCTATATCTAAAAAAGTGTTTTGTTTGGAAATTCTAGTGAAGTGTTCAACTATGTTTAAGAATGAAATTCGTATGATCCGAAAGAAAGTCAGTCATGTGTTGACAGTGAAAAAACTTGTAGAGAAAGAACAAAACTACAGGATGTAATGAGACTTACATGCCTAGGGAAGTTCAGGGCTCACGCCACTCTTAAAGTTGTTGTTTCTTCTAAGAGTAAGAGAAATATTGAAGTAAAACTATAAGAACTAAAAGGCAGAAAGAAAAGAAGACTATAATGTCTAGCTTAGGTATTAATGTCATACAAGTTATGAGATGTAGAGGTGGTTGGTCAAGTAAAGTGTAGTTCCTGGGAAATATGATCAATTTATTGATCGCTGATTCTTCGGTATTGTGGTTAAAAGGTTAATCACAAGGATATCGACTCGATTGCGTATTATTGCAAATCATTGCAAAGAAACTCCGAACGGCCTAAATGACCAACATATAATGAGGTTAAAATATTTTGATGATTGCAAAAGGTTACGGTATTTCTATCAACGTATTTCCTCTGTATTTATAATCATAATTCATTTTAGAGTTTTTGTACACTCTAGCCCATTACATAGAAGTTGCAAGGTGGTTGTTCATGACAGAACAATAGTTGTTCAATGTTATGAAGGAGGTTGTTCATGACAGAACAATAGTTGTTCGATATGATGAACAAAAGGGCATACTGATATGTCTCCAAGGTATCTATAACTTTTGATTGTTCCCTGCTGTTATATTATCATTCTTGTATATTTATATTCATTTTATAGCAACTTTATATCATTTTTTGGGACTAACCTATTGACACCCAGGGTCAGTTGTTGTTTTTCGCTTCTTTTTTACTTCGTAGAATATCCATATCAAACAGAGTCCAAACATAGCGAAACTTTTTGGAGATTTTTTTCTGCCCAGAATACAAATTGGGAGCCAAGGAAGTGCCGGAGGGGAGGCCTGTGGGGCCCACAAGGAACCACGGCGCACTAGAGGCCCCTGGCCCGCCCTCATGGGTAGTGGGGCCCACGGGCGTCATCTCCATCGCCTCTCAGTTCTTTAACTACCCAAATATTCCAGAAACCCTAGGAGAGTTGACAAAAACAATTCCAGACACGACCAGTCTAGAACAGTGAGATCCAATCTAGATCCCTTTTCCGTACCTTGCTAGAGGGGAACACGATCACGGAGGGATTCGTCATCCTCATTGGTGCTCCATCGATGATGCATGAGTAGTTTACCACAGACCTATGGATCCATAGGCAATAGCTAGATGGCTTCTTCTTTCTTTTTGATTCTCAATATAATGTTCTCCTCGATGTTCTTGGAGATCTATTAGATGTAATGAGTGTTGCTTGGTTCTCCTACTAGATTGATAATCCTGATTTCATAACTGAGGGAAATACTTACCGTTGTTGTGTTGCATCATCATCTCCTCTTCGGGGAAATACCAACGTAGATACAAGAAATTAAGAAGAATTCCTGGCGCCGTTGCCTGGGAGACATCATCAACTTCTATCAGGTACACAGTCACAAATCTGATCTCCTTGCAATTTATATTATTTACCATTTGCCTCTCATTTTCATCTTCCCCACTTATAAAATGTTTTTGCGACAAGCACAAAAATATTTGCCCTTTTTATTTGCCTTTTTTGTTTGCCTTTTTTTGATCTTTTGTTTGCGTGTGATCTTGTTGGCGTAGTCAAGATATCTGAAACAAAGTATTATGATGTTTCCTACCCCAACATTTTGTTTGATATTGAGAAGAGTACTAAGGAATATATGACTATAAAATTTGAGCATAATAAGTTTTTCACCGAAGAGCTTCAAGAACACTCTGTTGTGCTAGATGTTATAACAAAACAACTTGATCATGTTAGTATAGAAGTATCTAATCTCCAATCCAAGTATGCTCATACTGAAAATTTACTAGGTAAAATATCCGATCCACAAGCTACACTAGTAAATCAAATGGCAGCCAAGCCAGTTTCTCTAGAAGATAGTAATGATGCGGATGTTAAGACGATTGGTGTTTATTCTATTGATTCCTTGTTTAGTAGTGTTAAACTTGGTGAAAAGAGGACTGGAGAAGAGTCAACTTTAGCTAGAGGGCGTCCTCATAATTCGGAAGGTGAAAATCTTATTGAAAAATTTGATAAAAGCGGGTTTGGAGAGGTCAAAACTTTAACCAGTGATGTGCCCACTCTTTTGGATTTCAAAGATTTTAATTATGATAGTTGCTCTTTGATTGAATGTATTTCTTAGCTGCAATCCATGTTAAACTCACCGAATGCCTATGAACAAAATAAAGCTTTTACTAAACATATTGTAGAAGCGTTGATGAAAGCTTAAGAAGAAATGTTGGAATTAGAGATTTCAATTCCTAGAAAATTATATGATGAATGGGAACCACCATTAAAGTCAAGATAAAGAATTATGAGTGCTTTGCTTGATGGATTTAGGTGCTAGTGTTTCCACAATTCCAAAATCTATATATGATGTTCTTGGTCTTACCAATATTGAAGAATGTTCTCTTAATTTGCACTTGGCAGATTATATTACTAAAAATCTTTTGGGAAGTAATGATGTTCTTATTATTGAAAATAGGAACTATCTGCCCATAGATTTATTGTTCTAGATATTGATTGCAATCCATATTGTCCCATCATACTTGGTAGAACATTGTTATGAACTATAGGTGATGTGATTGATGTGAAAGAAGGGAATATTAAATTTCAATTTCCACTAAGAAAAGATATGAGTTGGATTTTGGGTTCTGGCAGACCCTCAAGGTTCGAACTCTGGGGTGCACGCGGAGATCACACCCCCTGCCTACCCATGTCTCGTCCCCTTGCAAGGATCTAAACTACACGAAGAACCACACAAGGGACACGAGATTTATACTGGTTCAGGCCACCATTGTGGTGTAATACCCTACTCCAGTTTGTGGTGTGTGGATTGCCTCTGGGGCTGATGATGAACAGTACAAGGAAGAACAGCCTCGCGAGGGGCTGTTCTAGGGTGGTGCGATGAACTGCTAGGGTTAGTTCAATCGCCTCCCTCTCTCTCTCTAGTGTTGATCTCTCTCTCTCTGCCAGCTGCGGGTCCGGATCCCTCTACCCTGCGGGTGGCTAGCTCTATTTATAGAGGGAGGCCCTGGGCCTCTTCCCAAATATTCAGCGGGAAGGGCGCCAACAATTGGCCATTTTGAAGGGGAACATCTTGTACACTTATCCTGACTAAAGTTGGTCCTCGTCTGCAAAAGACCCTGACGATGACGCCGGCCTGGGCTCCATGATGACCTCCATCCTGCCGTCCTGCTGGTCTTGGTCTTGTTGCACCGAAATGGTTGCCTTTGCTTGATACTCTTGCCTGCGCTTGCCCCCTTTGCACCAAAGAGGAAACAAGGACTCTGCGCAGGCTGGCGCCCGCCTGGCACCCGCCTGGCCTTGGTCGTCATGGCTTGCGTCATGAGCACCTCGTGAGGTGCCCCGCATTGATCTCTCCGCCTCCTCATGAGCCAGCCTGACGAGGTCGTGCCCGAGGAAGACTCTTGTCGTCCGCCCCGCGAGGCTTGGCCCCTCGCGAGGGTCTTGAGCACGTGTTGATGAATATGGGTCGTACTGGGCCACTCCTGGAGCCACGCCGCAGGCCGCAGGTAGGCAAGTCTGGGTACCCCCATTCCCAGAACACCGACAGTAGCCCCCGGGCCCAAGGCGCGCCTGGACTTGGCTTAGCAGAGAAGCGAAGTGGCAAGTGTGAAGCGCCGCCGGCCCCAATAGCCTGCGGCCTTGGGCGCTGCGTGGCGGTTGATTGGACGTGGGCGTCCTGGCTCCCCCACGACGCCTCGGTAACTGCACGATTTGACAAGTCCGTGCATGCAAAACGGGTCATGATTACATGTGATCGAAGTGGCCGACGGTTGGCCTCCCTCGGCTATATGTACGGAACGGTGCGAGCCCTTCCAGTTCACCCCTTCTTGCTACCCCCCTTCTCCTTCCTGGATGCTCGCCATCCCCATGGCCCCGCCTCGGCCTCCCACGGCCGCGGGAACAGCCCTCTGTGCGGCAGTGGGCGTTCAGCCGCCAACGAGAGGTACGCTGAGGCTGCGCGACCCCCAAGGCCGCGCTTTCGCTCGGCGGAGGTGCTGCCGGAGTTCGTCGTGTGGTCGGCGGACCCGACTGGCACCTGGCTCCAGCTCCCCTGCTTCTTCATAGGTGAACTTCCGGCTGGTGCCCCGGGCGGCCTTTGGCTTTAGGTAGATGGTTGCTGGGACAGGGCCTCTTGGGCTACTCTGGAGGTCTCCACCGTCGGGGAGGCGTCCTTGACCCGCGGCTGATAGACATTTGCCCGGGCGCGTGGCCTGAGCCATCGATGCACTCTACACTTCAAGTTCGACGGTGACGCCACCCTCTATGTGAGGGTGTTCGGGGAAGACGGCCGTTGTGCCGGATGCTGTCCCGAAGATGATGACCGCGGCCGCGCGCCCAGCCCCGACATTGGTCGGGGTGAAGGTGGCGGAGGGCGTGTGGGCAGCGGTGCCCGAGGCCCTCCAAGCTCTGGTGACTCCCCCTCGGACGATAGCTCCTCCAGTGGTGGTCGCGACCAACCCCCTTGTCGTCGCGCTCGCCTGGGAGAGGGCAGCGGGTCGGCCCGACGCCGCGCTCCGGTGAAGCACGAGGCGGAATCCAGCTGAGCTCCAGAGATAGTACGGGCCTTCGCTGAGAGTTGGCACCGGGCAAGTCATGCCCCCTATTGCTTTCCTTTCTCTCCTGCATGAAAAGAATGTAATCCAGTGCCCCACGGGGCGTGCTGAACTGTCGCTGTTTAATTGGTGCACTGTTT
Source organism: Triticum aestivum (assembly GCF_018294505.1). Taxonomy (NCBI): domain Eukaryota; kingdom Viridiplantae; phylum Streptophyta; class Magnoliopsida; order Poales; family Poaceae; genus Triticum; species Triticum aestivum. The sequence continues at coordinate 433,390,951 of NC_057798.1, read as the reverse complement.
CTACTATTTATGTGCTATGTTTTCGTTCTTTTTGTCTATGCGTGGAAATCACTTATCTTGGGGGGAGCTCGTCGCGGTCCTTGCCTCCCGAGGTTAGGGCCTCATCCCGCGCCTTGTGTCCTACAGAGTTTAGTCAGCAGGGGTAGTCTCCAGCCTCGGTAGCGAGGGCAACCAACTCAAGCCCCTTGACCGTGTTGCGATGCCTATGGGGCATGGAATGGGAGGGGTGCTCCCGCAGCGGACTCGGACAGGGAAGTTCCAAACCACTGGGCAGAAAAACACTCGCGAGGGTGCCCATGCTCCTCCCTCGTGAGACTTCGCGCGAGAGAAAATGAAACAAATAAGTGAAATGGACGAAGGGTCGCGAGCTCGAAACGGCAACAGCCTTAGAAAAACTTCAAATAAAAACAAGCAAGCCAACTGCGGAAAGCAAATGAAAGAACCCGCGTCCGGCACCTACTCTAGTCTTCGACGTCTTCTCACCAGCGCGGAGCTAAGTGCTGCCATTGGGCGTGGGCGGGAGCCCCCGAGGACCGAGGGCGGCTCTCCGGAGACTCCGGGGCGTGTACAGCCCCACTCATTATTACATGAGAGTGTCACGGGTGGCGAGCTTCACAGGCGTTTGCCTTCTTCACAGGCACTGGGCCTTTTTCCAAAACGTGGCTACTTCACAGGCATTCGCCTTCTTCACACGCACCGGGCCTTTTCCAAAACGCGGCTACTTCACAGGCATTCGCCTTCTTCACAGGCACCGGGCCTTTTCCAAGACGCGGCTACTTCACAGGCATTCGCCTTCTTCACAGGCACCAGGCCTTTTTCATGGGTAAAATCTTCGGAGATGTTGGATGTTCCATGCGTTCTGGATGGGCACCCCTCCTGGGTCTCCAAGCGTGCGGAGCCAGGCCTGGAAACATGAACAACCTTAAATGGGCCCTCCCACATGGGAGAGAGCTTGTGCAGTCCCTCCCTGGAGAGAACCCGTCTGAGCACGAGATCCCCTACCTCAAGAGTCCTGGGGCGGATGTTGCGGCAGTGGTATCGCTGTAGTGCTTGTTGGTACCTTGCTGCCCGCAGTGCGGCTTCTCGGCGATGTTCCTCCCCCAGCACAAGATCCGTCCCCCGCATGGCGTCCTGCTGCGCCTCGTCAAACACCAGGACCCACGCGGAACAACGTCTGACCTCGTGAGGGAGAACGGCTTTAGCTCCATAAACCAGAAAGAACGGGGTCTCGCCAGTCGGCTTGGTTGCGGTCGTGTGGATTGATCATAACACAGACTGGAGCTCATCGTGCCAGCCCCTACCGCAGGCTTCCAGCTTCTTCTTGAAGGTCCTGGTTTTGAGGCCCCTCAGGACCTCCGCGTTGGCTCGCTCGGCCTTACCGTTGCTTCGCGGGTGCGTCACCGATGCGTAGCATATCTGCATTCCAAGGTTAGCACAGTATGTTTTGAAGAGGTTACTGGTGAACTGCGATCCGTTGTCGGTGATGATGCAGTTCGGCACCCCGAATCGGCTCACGAGGCCCTTGCTGAATTTGACCGTGGAGCCTGCGGGGATGGTGCAGACAGCTTCCACCTCAGCCCACTTGGTGAAATTGTCCACGACGACGTAGAGGTAGCGGTAGCCTCCTGGTGCCCGAGGGAACGGACCCAGGATATCCAGCCCCCAGACTGCGAATGGCCATGAGAGGGGTATAGTCTGCAGACCACCCGCCGGCTGATGGATCTGCTTGGCATGGAACTGACAGGCCTCGCAAGCTTTCACCAGTTCCACAGCGTCATTGAGTGTCGTGGGCCAATAGAACCCACTTCCGAACGCCTTGCCAACGAGAGTTCGTGACGACGAGTGATGCCCACTGTCCCCACCGTGTATGTCTACCAGTAGCTCCTTCCCTTGCTCCCTGGAAATGCAACGTAGGGACACATCATTCGATCGTCTTTGATAGAGCTCTCCATCCTTAAGGCAGTATGCCGTGGCCTGCCATGCCACACGTTCCGCTTCCTCCTCATTTTCCGGCAATGTGCCTCGTGTCAGGTAACTCCTGAGCTCTGTGATCTAGCACCCCTCCTGAGGCTCCAGTGCCAGGAGCAGGCGCGCTCCTGAGGTCGGCCCGGAGACCGGGGCTCCCAAGGTAGGGGCTGGGGGAATTCCCCCCGAGGCTGCGCCGTGCTCGACAGTGATGGCGTCGCCGATGGCTTGAAGAGACGCTCCTCGAAGATGCCGGGCTCCTGAGGAAGCCGCCTGGATGCCCTTTTGGCGATGTCATCAGCCTCTTGATTGGTGCCGCGAGGCACATGCTGCAACTCTAGCCCCCAGAACTGCTTCTACATCCTGCGGACTTCCGCGAGGTAGGCTTCCATGTGCTCGTCCTTCGGCTCGTATACTTTGTTGGAGAAGTTGACGAGGAGCTGCGAATCGCCCTTGATGGTGAGGCGCTTCACCCCTAGGGCGACTATGGCTTTCAGGCTTGCTATCAGGCCTTCGTATTCTGCTATGTTGTTGGAGACCTTTTCTCCGTGCTGGAAACAGAGTTGCACGGCGTAGTAGAGTTTGTCTTGAGTGGGAGTTACGAGCACCGTACCAGCCCCGCGCCGTGACAGGAGAACGCCCCGTCGAAGTACATGACCCATCCGTCCGGTGCCTCGCTTCCTGGGGAGAGTGATCGATCCTCGCCAGCCTCAAGGCCTGGTGCGTCCGCCCATTCCGCCACGAAGTCCGCGAGCGCGGCCCCCTTGATGACTCTGGTTGTGCTGAATTCTTTCTGAAACGCTTGCAGCTCGATGTTCCACTCAGCGACTCTTCCGGCTGAGTTGGGGCTTCTGAGCACCCTTTCCAAGGGATATGATGAGACGACCTTGATGGGATGGCCTTGGAAATAGTGCCACAGCTTACGCGAGGCTACCAACAGCGTGAGGAGGAGTTTCTGGGGCATGGGGTACCGCGCCCTCGCGTCCCGCAACACCGTGCTGACGAAGTACACAGGGTGCTCGACGAGGTGGGGAGTGCTGGCGCTGCTAGCGCCCTCCGGAGGCTGGGGCGCCTCCCAAGACAATGGAGCCCCCGGCGGCTGGTCGCTTAGATGAGGGGCCTCTTCTGTCCTGGGTGTGCTTCCCTGCTGTGGCTGGTCCTTCTCGGCTGCAGCCGCGGTCTCTGGGAGGCCCTCTTGGTCCTGCTTTGCTTTATCCCAGACGGTTGCCGCGGTCTTGGTCCTACGCTCCTCCCTAACAGCCACCAGGGCTGCGCTGGCAGAGTAGGGGGTGGCCGCAAGGTAGAGCACCAGGGGCTCTTGAGGACGTGGAGCCACCATCACCGGAGGGCTGGTTAAGTACCTTTTGAGATCCTGGAACGCCTTGTCGGCCTGTTCAGTCCATTCAAATGGGCCCTTCTTTTTCATCAGCTTGAAGAAGGGCAGCGCTTGTTCCCCCAGCTTGGAGATGAAACGCCCCAGTGCAGTCACGCGCCCGGTGAGCTTTTGCATCTCTCTAAGGGTCTTCGGCGGGCTCAAGTCCTCGACTGCTTTTACCTTTTCTAGGTTGGCCTCGATGCCCCGGTGGGATACGAGGAAACCCAGGAGCTTGCCCAAGGGGAATCCAAACACACACTTCTCCGGGTTGAGCCGCAGGTCCACTTTGTTAGGGCTCTCGAAGGTTTCCTCCAAGTCCTGTATCAGGGTTTTTGCCTCCCGAGACTTCACCATAATGTCATCAACATAGGCCTCAGCATTCCTCCCGAGCTGGCGACCCAAGGCGATGTGCATCAGCCACTGAAAGGTCGCACCAGCATTGCGCAACCCGAACGGCATGCACGTATAACAGTACACTCCGCACGGGGTTAGGAAGGCCGTCTTTTCCACATCTTCTACTACCATCTTGATCTGGTGGTAGCCGGAGAAGGCATCCAGGAAGCACAACAAATCGCACTCAGCGGTGGAGTCGACGATCTGGTCGATGCGGTTGGTGAAGTCGACACACATGCGTTCCTTTCCCCCTTCTTCGGCACGACAACTGGGTTAGCCATCCAATCTGGGTAGCGGACCTCGTGAATGACCCCGGTCGCCTCCAACTTGCGGGTCTCTTGGACGATGAAAGCTTGCTTCTCAGTGGACTGCCACCTCGCCTTCTGCTTCACGGGGCGCATGTTGGGGCACACGTTGAGGTGATGCTCGATTACGCCCGTCGGGACCCCTGCTAGCTGATCAGGTTCCCACATGAATACCTTCTTGTTCATGCGTAGGAACTTCACCAAGGCTTCCTCCTGTTCGGGCTCAAGGTTGGCGCGTATGGTGAAGGTGGCGCTGGTAGATCCGTCCTCGTCGACCAGTACCTGCTTGGTTTCCGCCTTGTCCTGTGTGAATAGCTGCTTCTTCTTGGCCGGTGCAGCCCCCTTGGGCTCGGGGGCGTCTGAGCCGGCGGGCTATGCCACCGCCGCGGCCTTGAAGGTGAGCTTGAGCGCTTGCAACGCATCCCCTGTGTCTCCAGACACGGTGAGGACGCCGCTACTCCCAGGCATCTTCATGAGGTTGTACGCTGGGTGAGTTGCGGCCATGAACCGGGATAGTGCCGGGTAGCCAAGGATGGCGTTGTATGGGAGGCCAATGGGGGCGATGTCGAAGTCGATTAGCTCCGTGCGAAAGTTGTCGTAGGTGCCGAAGGTCACCAGAAGGCGGATCTGCCCAAGGGAGCCGGTGGAGCCGCCTCCGACGCCCAAGAAGGGCTTGCTGGGCTGCAGCCGCTCCGGCGGCACGTGGAGGAGGCTGAAGGCCTCCGCTGAGAGCACGCTGAGGCCAGCACCGCCGTCGATGAGGGTCCTGGTGACGGCCACCTGACAGATGGTGGGGGTACATAGCATCGGGAGCGCGCCCGAGTAGGCCGAGTTGGAGGGGTGATCCTCCGAGCTGAAGGCCAGATCGGCTTTAGGTACCGCCCAGCCCAGAGGCGCCCACGCGGCATGGAAGCGGTGCCAATCTGGCGGACAGATAACTTGATGTGGCGGCCTGAAGGTGGCACCTGCGAGCCGCCTAGGAGAGGTGCGACGACCGGGTGCGCCGGTGCAGCGTACTGGGCGAGGAAGAGGCCGCGCAGCTCCCCCCAGGAGGCCATGGAAGCCGTCGACAGGTGGAGTATCCACATGCGCAGGACGCCAGTGAGGGCCATGGGAAACCAGTTAGCCATGACCCTGTCATCGCCCTCGGCCTAGAGGACGGCCTCCTTGTAGGCCAGCAGAAAAACCAGCGGATCGGCCGTGCCGTCGTATTGCGGTGGCATCTCCGGCTTGAACTTGTTCGGCCATTGCACCTGTCGCAGGGCGGGGGCCAAGGCTCGGAGCCCCATGGCCCCCGTGCTGGCGCTGGCGACCGGAGTGGGCGGCGCGTTGCCCATCATGAGGGCGAACCGCGGTGTTGGCGGAGAGCGGGTCGGTGGAAGGGAAAGCTCCGGCGCACCCCTACCTGGCGCGCCAAATGTTGAATTTCGGGTTCCGGCAGACCCTCAAGGTTTGAACTCTGGGGTGCACGCGGAGATCACACCCCCTGCCTACCCATGTCTCGTCGCCTCGCAAGGATCTAAACTACACGAAGAACCACAGAAGGGACACGAGATTTATACTAGTTCAGGCCACCATTGTGGTGTAATACCCTACTCCAGTTTTTGGTGTGTAGATTGCCTCTGGGGCTGATGATGAACAGTACAAGGAAGAACAGCCTCGCGAGGGGCTGTTCTAGGTTGGTGCGATGAACTGCTAGGGTTAGTTCAATCGCCTCCCTCTCTCTCTGGTGTTGATCTCTCTCTCTTCCAGCTACGGATTCGGATCCCTCTACCCTGTGGGTGGCTAGCTCTATTTATAGAGGGAGGCCCTGGGCCTCTTCCCAAATATTCAGCGGGAAGGGCGCCAACAATTGGCCATTTTGAAGGGGAACATCTAGTACACTTATCCTGACTAAAGTTGGTCCTCGCCTGCAAAAGACCCTGACGATGACGCCAGCTTGGGCTCCACAATGACCTCCATCGTGTCGTCCTGCTGGTCTTGGTCTTGTTGCACCGAAATGGTTGCCTTTGCTTGATACTCTCGCCTGCGCTTGCCCCCTTTGCACCAAAGAGGAAACAAGGACTCTGCGCAGGCTGGCGCCCGCCTGGCCTTGGTCGTCATGGCTTGCGTCATGAGCACCTCGCGATGTGCCCTGCCTTGATCTCTCCACCTCCTCGTGAGCCAGCCTGATGAGGTCGTGCCTGAGGAAGCCTCCTGTCGTCCACCCTGCGAGGCTTGGCCCCTCGTGAGGGTCTTGAGCACGTGTTGATGAAGATGGGCCGTACTGGGCCACTCCTGGAGCCACGCCGCAGGCAGGCAAGTCTGGGTACCCCCGTTCCCAGAACGCCGATAGTATGGAACAATTCCCTAGAACTAGAATTAAGCCACCATATGAATCAATCATGAGGGCAACCTATGGAGCAAAAATTAAAGATGACAATACTTGAATCTATGCATTATGCCTAGCTAGGGGCATAAAACGATAGCGCTTGTTGGGAGGCAACCCAATGAATAAATTATTTTTTCTTTTTTCCTTTTAGTTTTTATGTGTTCACACAATTATGCTACTGTTATTATTGTGTTTTATGTTTTAATTAGTGTTTGTGCCAAGTAAAGCCTTTATGATCATGTTGGGTGATAGTTGATTTGATCTTGTTGGAAAACAAAAGCTTTTGCGCCCAGTAGCAGAATTGTTAAAAACCACATAAGCGTGAAAAATTCTGTATTTATTACAAAAGATTGACGTACAAATTTCCAATGTCATCCTTATTTTTTAGAACTTCTCTAGTTATAGAAGTATGGTCAAAGTCCAGATTACTTTAGACTGTTCTGTTTTTGACAAATTCTGTTTTCGTTGCAATGTGTGCTTACTTTGATGAATCTATGGATTGTATCGGGGGGTATAAGCCACATTAAAGTTAGAATATAGTAGGTATGATGCAATAATAAAATATGAATGGGTTTGCAACAGTACTTAAAGTGGTGATTTTCTTTATTATACTAACGGATCTCATGAAAGTTTTGTTGAGTTTTGTGTGATTGAAGTTTTCAAGTTTTGGTGAGATCACAATGGATGAAGGAATAAGAAGTGAAAAGAGCCTAAGCTTGGGGAAGCCATGGCACCCCAAGGTAATATTAAAGGAGAACCAAGCAACTAAGCTTGGGGATGCCCCAGAAGGCACCCCCTCTTTCTTCTAACAACCATCGGTAATTTTACTTGGAGCTATATTTTTATTCATCACATATCATGAGTTTTGCTTGGAGCGTCTTGTATTAATGAGTCTTTGCTTGTTTTGATTTTTAGTTTGTCAAAATCATCCTTGCTGGACACACCTATTTGAGGGAGCCATAATGATCATCTAATTTGATAGAACTGCTCTATGTGCATCACTTAAAAAAATTGAGGTATGGAATTGCTCTAGTGCTTCACTTATATCTTTTTGAGCACAGTGGTGCTTAATTTTTGAAGAACTACTCTCATGCTTCACTTAGGTTAATTTGTGAGTTAGTAATTTTTGAAAGAAATTCTCTCATACTTCACTTATATTATTTTGAGAGATGAAAAAAGTTATTTATGCTCATGTTCTTCACTTAAATTATTTTGAGAGCTTGTTATAAGAAATGGTAATATATGAAATTATTCCCAAAGTGATATATATCAAGAGGATATAATAAAAAAATCATGAAGATCATTGGATATTATAAACTTGATTCTTTGTAATAGTTTTGAGATATGATGATATTAATATGTCAGTCATGTTGGTGAGTAATTATGGTTTAGTAAGAATATTGGTGTTAAGGTTTGTGATTCCCTATGCAAGCACAAAGGTCAATAGTTTTGCAATGAAATTACATCCTACTTGTGGTGCATTATTCGGTGTTAGTTATGCTTAATGCTCATTTATGATTGTTCTTAATGCTCATTTATGATTGTTTTAGTTTCTTGGTTGGTTGCTCCTCAATCTATTTGCTAGCCTTTCCTTGTACAAAGCAGGAATACTACTTGTGCATCCAAAATCCTTAAACCAAGTTGTGCCATATGAGTCCACCATACCTACCCATAGGTGGTATTTCTATGCTGTTCCAAGTAAATATGTGTGTGCCAACTCTAATTTTCAAAATGAATTTCCTTTTTGTGTGTCCGTACTACTCATGAAGCGGTAGGGGGTGGCCAATATTTTTCCATGCTAGATGTGTTATTCTCAAGATGAGTGTTTATTCACTTGTCATTGCACGGGAGTGTGGCGGTAATAGGGATGCCCATTCCCGAAATGAAAAAGAAATTTACTTTATGTCAAAAAATTAATTCCTTGAAAAGTGTTGGTATGGAAGGCACCCGTGGATACGGCTATCCATGGATTGTGAAAGAATGGTGGGAAAAGGAATACACTTTATTTGATGTTTGGGAACCGCCAATGATGTATATAGCATGGAAAGTATTGGGAATTACTCGGTCATTTTTGTTGATTGGAAAAGTGTGCCTCTCAAAATATTTTATCTCTCAATTTAAGCTTTGAGCTCTAGCACCTCTACAAATCTTTGCTTCCCTCTGCAAAGGGCCTATCTATTTACTTTGTGCAATATTTTTATTTGAGTCTCCATATTACCTTATGAAGCACCAACTAGGGAGCACTATGATCATACTTGTGCATTTGATGTAGCTAATATTCGAGTGCGTTTCGTGAATGGATAAATGATTGAGCATGATGGGATATGGATAACTTTCTTTAGTGTTGATATTTTGAAATACATGGTTTCTTGTTGATATGCTTAAGTATTGAAAACTTCATGTCAAATATAGACTATTGCTTTGAATCATCTAAAATTCCACATGTCCATGCTACAAAAGAAAAGAATATGTGATGAACATGTTCGGCAGCATTCCACATCAAAAATTCTACTTTTATCATTTATCTACTCGAGGACGAGCAGGAATTAATCTTGGGGATGTTGATACGTCTCCAACATATCTATAATTTTTTATTGTTCCATGCTGTTATATTATCATTCTTGGATTTTATATGCATTTTATAGCAACTTTATATCGTTTTTTGGGACTAAACTATTGACATAGTGCCCAGTGCCAGTTGTTATTTTTTGCTTGTTTGTTACTTTGCAGAATATCCATGTCAAACGTAGTCCAAACGCGGCGAAACTTTTTGGCGAATTGTTTCTGCCCAGAAGACAACTTGGGGGCCAAGGAAGTGCGGGAAGGGAGGCCCATGGGGCCCACAATGCACCAAGGCGCCAAAGGCCCCTGCCACACCCTCGTGGGTAGTGGGGCCCATGATTGTCATTTCCACCGCCTCTTAGGTGTATAAATACCCAAATATTCTAGAAATCCTAGGAGAGTCGACGAAAAACAATTCCAGCCACCGCAAGTTCCGGAACCACGAGATCCAATCTAGAGGCCTTTTACGGCACCTTGGCGGAGGGGAACACGATCACGGAGGGGTTCATCATCCTCATTGGTGCTCCTCCGATGATGCGTGAGTAGTTTATTACAGGCCTATGGGTCCGTAGGCAGTATCTTGATGGCTTCTTCTCTCTTTTTGATTGTCAATACAATGTTCTTGGAGATCTATTGGATGTAATGAATTTTTGTGGTGTGTTTTTTGGGATCCGATGAATTGTGAGTTTATGATCAGATCTATCTATGCATATTATTTGAGTCTTCTTTGATCTTTTATATGGATGATTATTATAGCCTCATATTTCTTCTCCAAAACTTTGGTTTGGTTTGGCCAACTATATTGATTTTTCTTACAATGGGAAGAGGTGCTTTGTGGTGGGTTCGATCTTGCGTTGCTCAATCTTGGTGACAGAAGGATAGGTGACACGCATGTATTGTTGCCATTAAGGATAAAAAGATGGGTTCTATTCCTACATGAATAGATCTTGTCTACATCATGTCATCATTCTTATTGCATTACACTGTTTCTCCATGAACTTAATACACTAGATGCATGCTGGATAGCGGCCGATGTGTGGAGTAATATTAGTAGATGCAGAATCATTTCGGTCTACTAATCTTGGACGTGAAGCCTATATACATGATCATTGCCTTGGATATCGTAATAATTATTTGCTCTTCTATCAATTGTCCAACAGTAACTTGTTTACCAATCATATGCTATTTTCTTGAGAGAAGCCACTAGTGAAATCTATGCCCCCTGGCTCTATTTCCTATCATATTATTTTCAGATCTATTATTCTAAAAACCCAAAAATACCTTGCCACACTTTTTATTTATTTATTTATTTTATTTTGTGTTTGTTCTAGATCTATTTATCCAATCTCATACAATTTAATCTATGTCAATACCGAGGAGGGATTGGCAACCCGTCTTACGCGTTGGGTTGCAAGTATTTGTTATTTGTGTGTAGGTACTGTTTACATAGTGTTGCTTGGTTCTCCTACTGGATTGATAACCTTGGTTTCATAACTGAGGGAAATAGTTACCATTGTTGTGCTGCATCATCCTCTCCTCTTCGGGGAAATACCAATGCAGATACAAGCAATCACATACTCTTGTTGTGAAAAAGATGTATATTATCAATATTGATAACAAAATTGAACATCCATAACACCAACGCTAAATGTCATAAGACTAAAATAATACCTCATCTGTGTTGCACTACATTTGGTCACATTGGAGAAACTAGCATGGAGAAATGTCATAGTGATGAATTTTAAAGTCATCTGATTGATAATCATTTGACACTTGCAAGTTTCTCCAAATTAGTGAAGTAAACTGAAGTACCATTCATAGGCCATAAAGAGCGAGAAACAAAATAACTTGAGATATGCATATTGATGTATGTAATCAAATAAGTGTTGTTTCAAGCAGTGGATTTATCTATCCTCAAGATGACTCAAGTAGATATTTATATTTACTAATTGAGACATAAATCTAGATTGTTTGAAGTGTTTCAAAAGGTTTTCAGAATGAAGTGGAAATTATTGTAACAAGAAAATTATGTTTCTACAATCGGATTGCAGAAAAGAATATTTGAGTTACAAATTTAGTGAATGTCTGATGAGCTATAAAAGAATTTTATAGCTTGCAACTCCTAGAACTCTACTAAGAGTAGAGTGTTTTAGGTAGATGCAATCAAGCTATGTGTGACATGGTGAGATCAAAGATCACATTAATTATTTCACCAATATATTTTCAAAGTGATGCTTTAGAGACTATGGCTTTTACACTTGAAAAGGAGCGTCGTCAAATTAATTGAAATAAATGCTACTTTGTAGGTTATCCCAAATTGTTGGGTATTCCTCTATCACTATGCAGAGGCAAAGTGTTTTGCCATGGAGTGCATAAGTTTTGAAGAAAATGCTTTCTACAAAAGAGTGAGTGGGAGGACAATGCAACTCGACAAGATTGCAGAATCTTCATAATCAGCTCAAAGAAAAGAAACACTGGAAGTAATTCTAGAATTTCTTACTGCGACTGATACGAAAGCCTCTACATGAGATATAGAGACTATGACTGAAGTTGTAGCTGAACTATATATGTTGCAAAATTTGTGAAGACCTTTGTGGTATGCAGATGAAATATTGTTGGGAAAACAATGAACCTATAATTCACAAAGAACAATTGATGGGCCCTGACTCCGGAAATTGGCTATATACCAACATAATCCAAGATAGTATCCCTTCACATAATTCGTGCTTCGTACTTGATGAACCAATTGAAAGACTTAGTGTCTAAAGAATAGTAATGGATTTATAAAGTAACAAAGATAAAAATGTTTTATAATGCTTGACTTGTTACAAACAGTTTATGACAAGATCAAGGAATTGACTATGACAACATTGTCTCATCATCACAATACTTAAACTCAGTTTGGGTTAAACTAGAAGTTGTTAGATATTTCAATTATGAGATAGAATAGATGGATGTCAAAATTATTCCCATGGGATGGAAATAGAACCAAGATTGTATATTTGATACGATCCAAGGTAATTTTGTTGATCCAGAGGACGCTAGTAAGTATGCAAACTTCAAGAGATCCTATAATGATCGGAAGCAAGCATAGTGGAATTGGAATCTTCACACTGATGAAATGGTCAAATAAATTGATTTCATCGAGTAAAGTGAAGATGCTTGTATTTACAAGAAAGTAAGTGGAGCATGATAATATTTCTAAACACTCTATGTACATGACATATTTTTGATTAGAAGTTATTTTCTTGACATAGATTAAGACTTTATTGAAACTAGTTTTTCAGTAAAATACTTAAGCAATGAATAGTCTTCGTATTAGACATAACAATCTATGAAGATAATAGTGTCTAATCATAATTAACCAAAATACATATTGACAGAATACTAAAGCAGTTTAGTGTGAAAAATATCAAGAAGAGTTTCTTGTCAATGTCACATGGAAGGAGTCAGTATCCTAAAATATTGTTCATTGAAATATAATTTCAACCACACTTGTATTCCATGGTATGTAGGCAACCACACTTGAAATATAATTTAACAAAGTGTATACCAGAAGCAAAGCATGGACTGACACCAGATTGCCATTGGTGTAAATGTTAAAAGTACTAACTGTATTATTGTCTCTAGTGCAAGTGGGAGACTGTTGGAAATATGCCCTAGAGGCTTTATATTCCATGCTATAACTACTATGTCCTGGATTATGCGATTCAGTGGAAAACTCATATGCACGTGTGGAATGATAAATGGTAACCGTAGGTTTCTGGTCTCGCCTATAAGACTGGCTCAAGTGTTGTTGGTGATCATCTTTTCCGGATCTTAGGATATCGTTGTGTAACAATAGTCCTAAAACAACATTGAGGGCATGACGTTAGAAGAACAATCATATTAAATCGATCCAATATTTGTGTTATACTTTGTGATTATATCGTCTAAAATCATATGTTATAACACAGAGTGTTAGCATTTGTTTTAGTTCCTCAGACCATGAAAGTATCTCAGTCACTTCCTACCAGACGGTGGGCTTTGGGGTTGCTCAAACGTCATCTGTAACAAGCTGATCATAACGACAACTTTCAGGTTCACCAGAAAGTTTGACAATTAACCGGTAGCTCAAGAGTCGGATTTATTCCTCTGACGATGGGGAGATATTCTTAGGGCCCTCCCAGTGTGATGGCATCCATCATTGTTTGGCCAGACATATGTGACAATGTCATGGGATGCCGAAAGACGTCAATGAGAAAGAAGAACAAAACCGGTAACGGGAGCAACGGTATAGTGAGCATGGTGATGACTCTAGAGGATACCGATGCACAATGGGTTTTGTAAAGTACCGTGAAGCGAAGGGAACATCACATTATAACCAAAGGTTCACTCAGATATTGTTCGTGTAATCATAGGGACTGATATGGATGTCCACGGTCCCGCTATCGATCATTGAACGAAGGGGTTTCGTTCATGTCTATGGTTTACCAAACCTATGGGGTCACAAGCTTAAGGTAATCATGATCTGATGAGTGTTAGTGGGACAGGAGTGATGAGAATATATTTGTGGAATTGTTTCATCAATATCTGGAATAGTTCCGAAAGTTTCCGGAAGCGTTACAAGGTCACCTGAAGGGTTCCGGTTAATATCGGTAATACCGGGTATTACCGATTAATTGTATATAGGTCGAAAATGTTTCCAGGGATGTTAGGTTTTATATATAATGGTCTAGAATTGTTTGGAACATTTTATATTTAATTTAAATATCAACGGGCCTTAAAAGGCCAAGAGGTGGAAGGATACTTGGGCCACAAGGGCCCAAGTGAAGTTGGGGCCCCCCTTTCCATGTGGGGGGGCCGAATTGGACTAGGGGAGGGAGTCTTACTCCCTCTCCCTAGGCCAGCTCCCCAAAGGGGACTCTCCCCTCTTGTTGGTTGCCCTCTCGCTCCCCTCTAACGAATATATAATAGAGGATTTCCACCCTATGGATACACAAGTTTTGGAGCCTCCTCTAGTTGATCTAGTGCACATTCTAGTTGGTCCTACTTGACTAATTAGAGCGAGCCCTAGCCACCTCTAATCCTCATAATTATAATCCCCGTGTGGTTCTAAACTCCCCCCTTGAATTCTCCGGTGATGATTAGCTCTGGACGGTGAAGCAGTGTGGGATCGTGAAGACCATACGCTTGCAACAAAGTAGAGAGGTCGTGCTTTCGGTCTTCTGTTTGAGGGATCATTCAAGGGCGGCTCATGGGATCGTCATCAATGTTCGATGTACTTCAAGTACGATCTACACCGACTCATCTACTTTTGCTGCACTCCCAGACTTGGTAATGATCGTTGATCACAACTCGTTATGCATCTTCATATTGTTCCTCGGTGATTGTAGGGTGATTTTTTTTTGTTTTCTACTATGTTTCCCAACAGATGGAATTTTATTCGCCCGCTCCCGCGGCTTAGGACATGGGCATCTCCTCCAATTTGGGTTTGATGGATCCCCCACCCTTTTTGTGAAATTCATCGGGCCTTTCGGCGGCCATCTAGAGTGCTGCGCGGAGGGCTTGAGCGACAGTGACTTCGACTCCTCCAACGAGAGTGTCGACACCGAAAGCTCTCCAATTGTCAAGAGCAAGGGTGATGGTTCTGAATAAGTACACATGGTACTTTAGTTGAATCTTGAATATGAGCCATGCCCTAGTTAAGTCATATTTCCTTTTGCTCTTGTATCGCGCCCAATGTAACCCTGCAGGGACGCAAGAAAATGTTGTCGGGCACTTTCGACTAAATATCCACTGTTTATTATATTTGATGAATGTGTGCTATTTCCCCTTGTTCGATTCTGCTTTTGCATCATATATTCCCTACATTGTTTGGAAACTTGCCGGTGCGCACACTTGCTGCGAGTGCTTGAGGAACGGGTCCTTAGTAGCCTGCTGGCAATGTTGCTACCAGTGAAAGCACAAGTGCTCCCTGGGTGATTTTGATAATTAATGTCAACATATCTCTTGTTGGACTAATGGTTTTATCTAGTGCATTTTTGACAAGTTCAAAATGGCGTGGAAAGGACAAGAGGATGTGGAACCCCTTGAAAATGCTAAGGACACATATTGGCAAAATCTTAAGACTCTTCATTTCTATTTTAGTGATCCAAGATCACATTGAGTCTATAGGAAAGCCAATACTATTAAAAGGGGATGAGGTGTTGTTTAATGGTCTACTTGCTCAAAATGCTTAGTGATATTGCTCCAAATCCCTCAACCACTTTCTCATTTCCAAATATGTCCAAAACCCAAAGTTAAACTGGGCCCCACCGAAACATCCTATCCAGCACCACCGAGTTCACTTGACATAGTCACTGCTAGAAACCCTAATAGTTTGGTCACAGCGATACAGATGTCGGTCTCACCGAGATGCCCCTGCAAACTCTTTGTTTCTCTTTTGTAACATTTCGGTTTCACCAAAATGAGCGATCGGTCACACCTAGTTTGCTTAACCAACTCTCTATTTGCTCTTTGCTAAAATTGGTCTCACCGAGTTCACGCAATCGGCTACACTGAGATGAGGTTTTGCACTAGCCCTAGCACAGTGGTCCACCGAGTTATTCCAGCAGGTCCCTCAGAGATTCCCAACATTCACATTTTGAACTAAATTGCTCTCACCGAGTTCTTCTATTCGGTCTGACCGAGTTGGGTCTAATGTGTGTAATAGTTGGATTTTGTGTGGAGGCTATATATACCCCTCCACCCCTCTCCATTTGTGAGAGAGCCATCAGAACATGCCTACACTTCTAGCTTACATTTTTTGAGAGAGAACCACCTACTCATGTGTTGAGATCAAGATATTCCAATCCAACCACAAGAACCTTGATTTCTAGCCTTCCCCAAGTTGCTTTCCACTAAAATCATATTTGCACCATGTCCAGATCTGTGAGGGAGGGTTGAGTGTTGGGGAGTCTATCATTTGAAGCACAAGAGCAAGGAGTTCATCATCAACACAACATATATTACATTTTGGAGAGTGGTGTCTCCTAGATTGGTTAGGTGTCGCTTGGGAGAATCCGACAAGATTGTGGAGTTGAACCAAGAAGTTTGTAAGGGCAAGGAGATCCCCTAATTCATGAAGATCTACCAGAGTGATGCAAGTCCTTCGTGGGCGATGGCAATGGTGGGATAGACAAGGTTGCTTCTTCGTGGACCCTTCGTGGGTGGAGCCCTACGTGGACTCGCACAAACTTACCCTTTGTGGGTTGAAGTCTCCATCAACATGGACGTACGATAGCACCACCTATCAGAACCACGCCAAACATCTTTGTGTCATCATTGTGTTTGCACGCTCCAATCCCATCCCTTACTTTCGTGCAATTTGCATGCTTTACTCTTTCCGCTGCTCATACTCTTCTCATGCTTTCTTGAAATGTATTGTGAATGCTTAAACTTGCAATAAAACTTCACCTTAACTTGAGAACTTAAAAATTGCCACCTTTACTTGTTGAGGGTCTAATCAACCCCCTCTAGACCCCTCTTCTTGATCCTTTCAATTGGTATCAGAACATTGGTCTACATTGCTTTGGTTTAATCGCCATTGGAGGAAGATGGATGAGTCTACGATTGGGAGTATTAGACGTAGAGTGCCTATGCTTGACGAAGAGCTCTATAATTCTTGGAAGAATGAGATGTTTGAGATTTTCAATGAATATAATTTGAACAAGTATATCACTAGCCCCTATGTGCCCCCATTGATCCTTTGCATCCTACCCCCGATGAGTACCTTGACATGACTCAAAATCTTAGAACTACTGATCTCATCATTAGAGGGTTGCCTAGAAACATGCTTGTATGCTTGCCTACATTTGAATGTGCTTATACCATAGGGAAATATATTGAGGAGCGTTTTCCAAACTATTCCTTGAAAATTTTAGATGAAATTAAAAGTCCATTGTTTTTCAGAAAATGGATCCTAGTGATCCTAAATTTGATGATTGTCTATTGGAGCTCCGTGACCTTATGCATGCCAAAGGAAATGTCAGAGTTATTAGTGGTATCATCTCCTTAGTTATTAGAATTTATAAACATGCACATTGTCATGGTCATAAATCTAATGAATCACTCTCTCTAGGTGATGATCGTTCACAAGACAATATTGAGCACGAATATTATGATGAGGATGATGATAGTGACTTTGATCTTGATGAGTCAATGAGGCACTTTGGTCTTATGGCTAACTTTCGCGGTTACATGGCCGAAGGAAAGGAATGGGTTCTTGATAGTGGATGTACTGATCATATGACCAGATGTAAGGACATGTTTCATGAGGTTGCTAAGAACTACGGACCCCGCAAATATGTCACTTTTGGTGACAACTCAAAGGGTAAAGTAGTTAGCCTTGGTAAGGTGTCCATCTCGCATGATAGCTCTATCCAAAATGTCATGATTGTTGAATCCCTTGGTTATAATCTACTTTCCGTATGTAGACTAGCTGACTTCAGTTGCAATGTTCTATTTACTAAAGTAGATTGCCAAGTGTTTCGTAGAGATAATCATAATGTGGTCTTTACCAGTATTCGTAGAGGTGATCTATACATTGTTGATTTCACTAAGAAAGCTCAACCTCGTACTTGCTTAATTGCTAAATCTTCTAAAGGTTCGTTATGGCATAGAAGGTTACGTCACGTGGGTATGCAAAATCTTGATAAGCTTATTAAAGGTGATCATATCCTTGGTGTTAAAGATGTCATATTTGACAAGGATAGACTTTGCAGTGCTTGTCAAGCAGGAAAACAAGTTGTAGGAAGTCATCCCGTGAAGAACATCATGACCACGAGAAGACCGCTCGAGGTACTTCACATGGATGTTTTTGGTCCTAGTGCCTACAAGAGTCTCAGTGGTAACTCTTTCGGATTGGTCATTTTTGACCATTTTCAAGATTTATGTGGGTGTTCTTTCTTGATGATAAATCGCATGTCCGAAAGATCTTCAAGAACTTTGCTAGGAAGGCCCAAAACCAATTTGAAGTGAAGATCAAGAAGGTTCGAAGCGACAACAGAATGGAGTTGAAGAACGCAAATGTGGATACCTTTCTTGACGATGAAGGGATCTCACATGAGTTCTCAGCTACGTACACACCTCAACAAAATGGAGTTGTTGACAGGAAGAACCAGCCACTTATTGAGATGGCAAGAATGATGCTTGATGAATACAAGACGCCAAGACACTTTTGGGCGGAAGCGGTTGAGTCAACTTGTCATGCTATAAATCGACTATATCTTCACAAGCTTCTCACAAAGACGACATATGAGCTTCTCACCGGTAACAAACCCGAAGTTGGATACTGTCGGTGTTCTGGGAACGGGGGTCCCTAGACTTGCCTGCCTTCGGCCTGCAGCGTGGCTCAACCAGTGGCCCAGCACGACCTGTCTTCATCAACCAACACTCAAGACCCTCGCGAGGGGCCAAGCCTCGTGGGGCGGATGACGCAAGGCCTCCTCAGGGGTGGCCTCACCAGGCAGGCTTGCAAGGAGGGGGAGAGATCAAGGCAAGGGGTACCTCGCGAGGTGCCCATGACGCAAGCCATGACGATCAAGACCAGGCGGGCGCCAGCCCGCACAGTGTCCTCGTTTCCTCTTTGGTGCAAAGGGGGCAAGCGCAGGCGTGGAGTACCAATGCATCAGGAAAATGTTTCCCTATCGGTGCAATGAGACCAAGACCAGCAGGGCGACAGGATGGAGGTCACCGTGGAGCCCAAGACGGCGTCACCACCAGTGCCTTTGGCAGGCAAAGACCACCTTTAGTCAGAATAGCTTGTACTAGTTGTCCCCATTCAAAATGGCCGTTGTTGGGTCCATTCCGGCTCAATATTTGGGAAGAGGACCAGGGCCTCTATAAATAGGGCTAGCCACCACAGTAGGAGGGGATTCGAACCCAGTTCATCTACACACCACCAAACACAAGAACACCTCTACTTGCGAGGCTGTTCTTCCCTTGTACTGTCCATCATCATCCCAAGAGGCAATCCACCACACCAGACACATGAGTAGGGTATTACGCCACAACGGTGGCCCGAACCTGTACAATTCTCGTGTCTCCTGTGTTGTTCATGGATCTAGCTTAGAATTCACGGCGAGGCTAAGGGCATGCTTCGGTAGGGAGAGATCTTCGTGCGCACCCCAGTGTTCAAACTTTAATGGTTTTGCCGAAACCCGATATCTGACATTTGGCGCGCCATGTAGGGTTGCGCCGAAATCTTCTTTCCACAGATCTGCGTCCCATCGCTTCATCGCATCCATGGCAGACGCTCACCGAGCTCACGCCGAGCGCCGAGCCGCTCTCGCCGCCCGCGTCGCCCAGACGGCTCCCGTCGGCGGGCCTCCTCGTCGTACTCCGTCGCCTGCCGCCAACGCCTCCATCGGCCCGGCGGGGAACAGGCAGCAAGCATATTCGCTGCACCCCTCGGTGCGGCGGGAAGGCCGCACCGCAACTCTGTCGCTGACCCCAGCTGGTTCGTCGTCTCACGCTCGTCGCGCCCCCACGGACGCGCAGGCCGTGTTGCTCCTGGCACATGAGCTCCTGCACTACCGCCCCTTCTATGACCTCTATGAAGAGTGGCTCGCTCGCATCACCGAGCTCATCAGCGCCGCAGGGGGCTCTCCTGCACAGTCCCTCTCGTTGCCTCGCCCTCCATCATGCATGGGCGACGCAGCTCAAGGAGCGCCTCCGCCATCTCTCCCCCAAGACGGCGCCCTAGCTCCAAGGCGCGCGGCCCCTGGGCGTGACCCACCGCATCCAGCGCCCGCGCGACAAGAAAGAAGCTGCCAAGAAATCCCTCGACCTCAAGAAGGCGCTCACGTACTCCCCGCACCAGCACGATAAGACCGCGTCCCGGCACGCCAAGACCCCGTGCCACCCCTGGCGGCAGTATGCGGGTACCACCAAGAGCCGGCCCCGCGTCAGCAAGGGGCTCCGGTGGCCACGGGAAGGTTGTCGTGCCTTCACCACCGAGCTGCGCAGTGTTGCCTGGCCGGGTAAGTTCAAGACGGACCTGCCTCCTCGCTACGATGGTACTACAGACCCCGCGGAGTTCCTGCAGCTCTACGAGCTGTGCATCGAGGCGGCTAACGGAGACGAAAAGGTCATGGTGAACTAGTTTCCCATGGCGCTCAAGGATGGTGCCCGCACCTGGCTCCTGAACCTGCCACCTGGCTCGATCTCCTCCAGGGACGGGATCCGTAGCCGCTTGATCGCCAACTTCCAGGGCACTCGCGACCCGCACCGTGGTCGTGGGTGACCTGCACCACATCAAGCAGCAGCCTGGAGAGACCCTGCATAAATACATTCAGCGCTTCAACAGCGCCCGCCTCAAGATCCCCAAGGTGACAGACAAGGCCATCATCTCAGCATTCTCCGATGGCGTCCGTGACGTCAAGATGAAGGAGGAGCTCACCATCCACGAGGAGCTGTGCAGATCTCTGAAGCTGTTCAACCTAGCGACCAAGTGCACAAGGGTTGAGGGAGGACGCCTCTCCCTCCTCGAGCTTCCAACTCCTGACCCAGAAGAGAAGAAA
This sequence comes from Triticum aestivum, assembly GCF_018294505.1. Lineage (NCBI taxonomy): Eukaryota > Viridiplantae > Streptophyta > Magnoliopsida > Poales > Poaceae > Triticum > Triticum aestivum. Next base: position 433,370,437 of record NC_057798.1, on the reverse strand, counting down.
GCCAAGGCCAAGGACGTGAAGCGCAAAGGAGCAGCCGTGCTCGCAGCAGAGCCTAACACGAAGCGCGGCAGGGACCAGCCGGAGTCATCCAAGGGCAGTCGGCCGTTCTGGGCCTACCACAACCTCCACACCCAGAACACCAACGAATGCCAGGAGATCAGGGCCGTTCGAGAAGGATGCTTTGGTCGACGCCCCAAGCGCAACGACCGGGGCTACGGCCGAGGAGGAGGATGAGGCGGAGGATGTTGGGACGACCGTGGCCCCCGCCAGGAGTGGCGTGATCGACCTCGCGAGGACCACCGGCAGGACCAGCCTCGCGAGGGAGCCTGGAGGGATCAGCCTCGTGAGGATCGCCCGTAGGGCAGCGCAGGTCTTCCTCCTCTACCGCCACCGCCAAGAAGGAATGACGACCACCACCAGGACGAGGGGGCCGGGGGCTTCCAGGAGCTACGTGCTATCGCTTGCATCTTGGGCGGAGCACATGCCCCATCCTCTCAGTGCATCTTCAAGCAGTTTGCTCGCGAGGTGAATGCAGTCCTCCCCAAGCTTGAGGCCACACGCCCGCTCAGGTGGTCCAAGTGCGCCATCACCTTCAGCTCAGGAGATCAACTCAAGTGTGTGGCTACCACTGGCGTCCTCCTGATGCTTTGTTCCACAGTCATCAGCAACATGCAAGTCACCAGGACCCTCATTGATGGCGGCGCAGGGCTTAACGTTCTGTCCGTTCAGACGTTCAACAACCTTCAAGTGCCATATGATCAACTGCAACCTACCAAGCCTCTCAGGAGTTACTGACGACTCCACCACCCCGATAGGGCAGGTCTGCCTCCCTGTCACCTTCGGACAGCGCAACAACTACCACACCGAGCTCATCGACTTCGACGTCGCCCACATCCACCTGCCATACAATGCCATCCTCGGGTATCCAGCCCTGGCCAAGTTCATGGCAGTGACCCAGCATGGCTACAATGTCCTCAAGATGCCAGGAAGCGGCGGAATCATCACGATCCCCTGCGAGGAAAGAGATGCGGTGTGCTCCCTCGAACACGCCTTCCAAGATGCATCAATCGAGGACCCGGACGGCAAGGGCGAGAACCCTCCTGAGGCGGTCCCCAAGAAGAAGAAGACATAGCCTAGCTCAAGGCCTTGGGAGGTTGGCATCTTAGGAGGTGTCACATCAGGATTCGCGCCCCGTGCAAGGGGCGCCTCCTTCCATCGCATAGGAAGGCGCGCCCGGTGCCCTCCTCGGGCAGGGCTCGAGGGCTCTCTTTTGGAGGGCCTCAGACTTTGCCAAAATCACGAGGGAGGCGCTTGGGCACCACTTGGAGGCGTGCTTTGCATCACGTTTCCCTCAGGATGGCACAGGGCAAGGAAGGCCCGACCCTTAGGAGTTCATCACCAAGACCACTCTGGAGCTTCAGGAAGCAAGAGCCATGCGCGGAGATCGCCGTTTGCGTGGGTGGCTCCCCATCCAAGCGAGGATGGTGGGCTGCACGTCTGCATCAATGTCCCTAGGCTCAACTGAGTCGAATCTCAGGAGCGCCTCTGGCCTTCGCATGTGGGACATTGCGAGGGTCTGCTGCATAGCTACGTTCGCATTCCTTTCGGCCTGCCGAACGCGGCTGCCACCCACCAGCACCATCTGTGGAGCATTCTGGCAGCTCAGGAGGCCAGTCACCACGCGGTCCTGGCAGAGATGGAGATCGTCCTTGAGGAGCCGCCTGGACCCCTAGAGCCTCCCGAGGCTCAGGGCTCTAGGGTCTCATGAGGGTCAGCCTCTTCACCACGCGTCTTTAGCTACTCCAACAACCTCCTCTACAACTGTACCAGGTGACATCTTCCAAAGTTCATTTCAGTTGGGAGCGCCCTCAGGGCTGCATCATTCCCATGCCGCATGGGTCCGTCCCTGCGGCATGTATCCCTTTTGCTTATGTCTTTAGTTTACCTTGCTGGGGGTGCCCCTCGGGCTGCATCATCCCCAAGCCGCTCGGGCCTGACCTAGTGGCATGTATCCCTCTTGCATTTTCCTAAGGTTGTTTGCTTTTCATGCTTAACCTGCCTGTGATTATCACCTGCCATCCACTACGGGCCTCCTCTCTCTCTCATGCAAATCGCTTGCGCGTTAAAAGGGGGGCTCCTGAGCATCGCGACTCAGGAGCTCTTACTGGCTCTCCAACCCTCACCCCCTGGCCTTGTCCATGGCATCGCGACCTGGCATACCAGCGGTGACTGAGCTCGCTCGATGGTCGGGACCTGAGGACATAGAGCATTTGTATCTAACCCTCTCGCAGGAACACACAACTGTCAAAGATCCAAGACTAGGCACAACCCGCCTTGAGGTAGGGCCTCGTGAGTCCCGCGTTGCCTCACGAGTGCCCAGATACACCTCGTCTAGCCCTTCCGTGCAAGCCACGTGTCAGGGCGAGGCTGTACACGCCCTGGGGCTCCTCCCGGAGGGGTCCCCCCTCCCACGTACCAGTGGAAGCACCATGCTACGCACTAGCTGATGACACTGCCGAGGAGCACCTATGCCCGTACACATACGGAAGCGCTAAGCTCCATGCTGGTGATAAACAACTGAGGGCGGCCCACGGCCGTATCAACCTCAGGGAGCCCAAAGATCAGTGTCTGGCCTCATCGCAACACCTCCCCTCGGGAGCGTTACGCGAGGGGGCTGGACACGGGGGCAGCGCCAGGCTCACGCCTGAGCGCACGCCACCCAGCCAGGTCCCTCGGGCCCTGTCATCGTGCGCCCATCCCCGAGTGGAGCCAAGGTATGAAGATCGTTTGAATGTCAAGGGGGACTCCTGAGCATCGCGACTCAGGAGCCTAACTGCTCACGTAGCCCCTCACTCCTTAGTCCCGCGAGGTAATGGCGGTTGAGGTATGCACGCGACCGGGCCCTGCTGACGTAGAACGCCAGATCTACCCCCACATTCCCTCCCTATTTGTTGTTTGCGCGTCAAGGGGGACTCCTGAGCATCGCGACTCAGGAGCCTAACTTGTCACGTAGCCCCTCACTCCTTTGTCCCATCCTAGTGATCTGGTCGGGGCTAATGGCGGTTGAGGTATGCGTGGGACCGGGCTCTGCCGACATAAAACATAAAGCAAATAGGAAGGACACCACAAAATCCCCAAGCAAATCTCGGAGCACATATTACAAACCATGATTGTCTTCACAATACCAAATGCAAGTTTGAACGCCTCCACGAGGCATGGTGCACATTGTAGGAGTTAAAACAGGAAAGAAGCCACAAGGAGATCACCCTTGGACATCGCCATCGTTCGCGAGAGACTCCACCCCCATGGTGGCACCACCCGGGGCCACAGGATCAGCACCACCGCCTGCCTTGGGCGCAGAACTTCCCCAGCAAGGCTTCCACCTAGCTATTCACAGCTTCAACAGCAGCGGCGAAGTGCTCGCTGTCCACGGGCTCCAGCAGCTTGTCAAGATTGGCATCAGGATCGCGAAGGTGGGCGTGGCTGAAGACGTGCGTCAGCACTGCAGAAGAAAGAACACGAGCTTCTACATCGGCCATGGGGCCGACGCCAGTCACAACTTCCTCGAGTGCCTCGACCAAGAAGGGAAGCAGCTGGACGGGGCCGTCCTCGGCGCCGGCCAGCGGATTCTCCAGGCCATTCTCATAGAGCGTCTTCAGTGCCTTGCGAGACCTCTTCTCAAGGAGCGCAAAGGCCACACGGTCCTCGGCCAGGACCTTCGCCTTGGCGTCCATCTCGGCCCTCTCCGCGCTCAACTTCTGCTCCAGCTTCCCTAGCCGGCCACGCTCAGCAGTCAGCTCGGCGTCGTGGTCCCTGACGGCGTCCTCCCAAGCCTTCATCTCCTTCTCCTTCGCCTGGCGCTCACGAGCTTCCTTGGCGTGCACATCGCGCAAGCCTTGCGCTCGGCCGCCAGCACCTTGCAGCGGTCCTGGGCGACTGTGGCATCCTTCAATGCCGCCTCACGAGCAGCTACGACCTAGGTGGTGGCCTGCTTCTCCTCCTCAGAAGCTGCTGTGGCCCGCCTCAGCGCCCCTCAGACAGAGGCATCACATTGAAGCCACCCGGAGACCAGCTCCAGGAGCCCGGCTACCATGTGGGTGTCGGAGCCTTGGAGGTCCTCTCGCAACTGGCTCAACTCAGACAGGGCGCGGTCCAAGACGGCGGAGGAGGCAGAAGATCCCGGAACCAGCGGCGCATGAGGAGGAGGCGGCGGCGTAACCATGACTCGGGAGACTGAGGGCTCCTGAGCATTGGATACCTCAGTAGCGGCAGCGGGCACTGGCACCTCTGGAGCCAGCGGGGCCACGGGGGCTGGCACCCCACTAGGGCGCTCCTCCAGGCCGTGCGAAGATGATTGGGAAGGGGAGGTGCGAACGTCATCGCCTCCCCTTCCCACGGATGAAGGCGCGGCTGCGGCAGATGAGTTTGCCCCAGACAGGGTCACCGTGTCCCCCTTCTTCTTCTTTGCCGCAAGCGGCGGCCTAAACAATTGATGGAGAATGTCAAGCCCCGACGGCATAACCGAGAACAAGATGGAGTTCGAGCACTTACTAGTCAATCGCGGCATAGTTCATCTCCCTCTTGCCGAGCTTAAAGCCCGAGAGCCTCGTGGCCCGGGGCGTAGCTAAAGGGCTAGAGGCGGCTCCAGGTGATGCCTGGGCAGAAGCAGCTTCTCGGGAGATCAACGCTGATCTGTCCTTCTTCGGGATCGCGGGTGGATCCCCCTCCTCCCACGTGGCGTCAGCCTCGTCGTCGTCCGGTAAGGTGCAGAGGATGTTGGACCTGCACAGGGGTGAGGTCTCCCCTGCCCCCTCAAAGGTCGCCTCCGAGTCGCGCTCATCGTCCTTTTCTCCCACTCCTCCCCCGTGGGAGTCACCTAAATACATGTCCATCGGCGCCATTGCCCCTGGGCCACAGGAGGCGCCGCCGGCACCAGGCCGCAGCCATCAAAGCTAGGCATAGTGGCCACCACCTGTTCCCGTACCTCACGGAGGAACAAGGGGGCAGGGGCACCCTCCAGACCTTCCTGGACGTCTCGAACCAAGAGGCGAAGAGCTGAGGCAAGTTCATCATTAGCTAGAGCCACCGGATTCAGGCGCAGCTTGTCGTGCGGGGTGCGAGTGCGCCTGAAGCGGAGCCACCCGCTGCGTCAGGAACTCCCTCAGGAGTGTGGCCCCCGTCAGCTTCGCCGCCTTCATGTTGCCCCGCTTCAAGTCGGTGTTCATCTTCTCCAGCACCAACTTCGCCCGGTCGTCGGCAAGCTTCGTGCGAGACCGCCCTTTGTCAAGATGGGGTGCCTCCGTTGGCAACACCAACCAGGAGTGGACACATCTGGCATCCATCATGACCCACTTGCTCCAGAAGTTGTCGGCCCTCTTCCCGGTCTTCGAGATCGCATTGGCCTTGAAGTAAGCGACGAAGTTGGCACACGCCAAGGTGTGCACGCCATTGATTCAGAGGGAGAAGAAGTGGCACAACAGAGCCATGGACGGCGTCACCCCAACATGTGCCTCGCAATAGTAGGAGAAAATTGACAAAAGGATAACGGAGTTGGGATGGAGATGAAGGGCTTGCAACCTGTAATGGCGGAGGATGGCATAGAAGAAGTCGGAGAAGGGAGGAACCAGGCCGGCAATGACGGCATTCATGAAGAAGGGGTAGAAGGTGCTCCCCTTAGCCTCCGGCCCGGCGGAGCCAGCTCGGAGCTCGGCCTCCCCCATCTCGCTGCCCTCCGCCACCATCATCAGGCGCGTAGCCGCGAGATTCTTCTCTGACATGTTGGGGGCGTCGAGGGCCGGCGAATACCAAGCCGGCAGCGCGTCGACCTTGACCTTGCGGGGCGGCATTGCTCGCTGAAAGGGAAGGAGTGGAGCGGATCTGGAGATTTCAGAACTGGGGAAGCAAAGAAGGGGATCTGGAGCAAGACGAAGGAGAGCAATGAAGACAAGCCTTGCCCACGCCAGCCTTTTGTCAGTCGGGTAGTTGTCGAGGCAGCATGGGGAAGCAGAAATGCCCACGTCCAATCAGTCGCCATGCATCGACCAAGGCCGCAGGCTGTGGGGGCCCGCGGCGCTCTGCACTTTCCCTTTGGCTTCGCTGCTAAGCCAAGTCCGAGCGCGCCTTGGGCCCGGGGGCTACTGTCGGCGTTCAGGGAACGGGGGTCTCCAGACTTGCCTGCCTGCGGCCTGCAGCGTGGCTCAACCAGTGGCCCAGCACGATCCTTCTTCATCAACCAATAATCAAGACCCTCGCGAGGGGCCAAGCCTAGCGGGGCGGACGACGCAAGGCCTCCTTAGGGGCGGCCTCACCAGGCAGGCTCGCGAGGAGGCGGAGAGATCAAAGAAAGGGGTACCTCGTGAGGTGCCCATGACGCAAGCCATGACGATCAAGACTAGGCGGGCGCCAGGCGGGCGCCAGCCCGCACAGTGTCCTCGTTTCCACTTTGGTGCAAAGGGGGCAAGCGCAAGCGCGGAGTACCGAGGCATCAGGAAAGGTTTCCCTATCGGTGCAATGAGACCAAGACCAGCAAGACGGTAGGACGGAGGTCACCGTGGAACCCAAGACGGCGTCACCACCAGTGCCTTTGGCAGGCGAAGACCACCTTTAGTCAGGATAGCTTGCACTAGTTGTCCCCTTTCAAAATGGCCGTTGTTGGATCCCTTCCCGCTCAATATTTGGGAAGAGGACTAGGGCCTCTATAAATAGGGCTAGCCACCACAGTAGGAGGGGATCCGAACCCAGTTCATCTACGCACCACCAAACACAAGAACACCTCTCCTCGCGAGGCTGTTCTTCCCTTGTACTATTCATCATCACCCCAAGAGGCAATCCACCACACCACACACAGGAGTAGGGTATTACACCACAACGGTAGCCCGAACCTGTATAAATCTTGTGTCTCATGTGTTGTTCATGGATCTAGCTTAGAATTAGCGACGAGGCTAAGGGCGTGCTTCTGTAGGGAGAGATCTTCGTGCGCACCCCAGTGTTCGAACCTTAAGGGTTTTGTCGGAACCCGATATCTGACAGATACTATCGAGTATATGGCTCAAAATGCTACATACTTGATAAGCATCATCGTTCAAAATTTGCTCCTAAATCTCATGAAGATTTCCTACTCGGTTATGGCTCAAACTCTCACACTTACCGTGTCTACAACAATTTCACCCCGAAAAGTTAAAGAAACGGTAGATGTGAAGTTTGATGAATCTAATGGCTCGAAAGTAGAGGAATTGCCAATTGATGTAGGAGATAAAGACCTTTCAGAAGCAATTCAAGATTTGTCTATTGGCAAGATTCGCCCAACGAAGGTAAAGGAGAGTACTTCCTCCATTCAAGTGGAAGCCTCAACTTCACATCAAGGGAACCACAAGTTGACTTGGAGGCATCCACGAGTGGAACACGTTAAGACTAAGGAAATGAGGAAGTGCAACAAGATGAACCACCTCGACTTCCCTCTCCACCTCCAGAAGAGAACAATAACACCAACAACAATGAGGAAGGAGAAGAAGAAAAAGAAAACAATGAAGAGGATCTTCCAGCCCAAGCCGAACAAAAGCTCTCTTGAGTTAGAGAAAGAGTTACAAGAGATCATACCATCGAATAAATCTTCGATGTCATTCAAACCTGGACAATCATGTCACATCCCTAGTTCTATTAATGCCTAGTGCTAGCATCTGGTGTTGCATCATGTTTAAATTTCAGTTAAACCTGAAATGGGGATTGCCTAAACCCTAGCATCAAAGGAATCCACTAGGTTCAACTAAAATATTCTCAGTGAATCCAAATGGCTTTCAAAAATGTTCATCATTTCTGAAAAACAAAACATTAACCAGAGGTGTTGCACCTTTTTCCATGTCATATTTGGGCTCTGGATTAAATCACATGCTATTTGCAATTGGGCATTTAAATGCTATATAATATTTTAAATGCTCAATTAATTCTGAACTTAAGTGAGGGCTGTTGGGAATATTCCAAAAAGAGCCCACAATTATTTTCAGGATTTTTGAAAATGTTTTGGTATTTTAAATAAAGCCCAGAAGTTACATAAAAATAGAAAACAGAAAACAACTTAGAAAAGAGAGAGAGAGAGAGAACACCTACCTGGGCCACTTACTTGGCCGGCCCAGCTGGCAGCCCACCTGTGCGGCCCAGCCCACCTGGCCCCTACCTTGTCGTCTTCCTCCCTGCCAGGAGGACGGGCGCGTGCCCGACGCGCGCGCACCGCCGTGCGGACACCTCCACCCTGCTTGCCTGCGTCCTCAACGCCTGGACGTCTCCAACGCCGCCACACATGCCCCTGGAACCCCCTCGCACTCTCCCTCGCTCCTCCCCTCTCCTCTGTTTCTCTTTCGCGCACCCACCCGAGCGCAGCCGCAACCGCCGCTCGCCATAGCCATGGCCACCGACCACCCCACGCCTCGTCGACGCGCTCAAAAGCTCCGCCACTTCGTCCTCCACCCCCTCACCGAGCCACGCCCCGCCGGAAGCCCCCGAACGTCCTCACCGAGCTCGTCCCCAAACTCCCGACGACGAGATCGCCTCCGCCGCCCCGACCGCTCCGGTTCTTCCCCGAGCTCGCCGTTCGCTTCCCTACACTCGCTGTGAGCCACTGATCCTCTCCCCCTCACCGTTCTCGCTCTCGTGCACTGTAGCCACCGCACCTTGCTCACTCGCACGCGCCGCTGCTTGTGCTCGCCGCCGACGTATCTTTGGCCACCTAACAGTCCGGCCGTCGTGCTCAGCTCCCTCTCCGCTCCGCGTAGAGCACGTAGGTGCCCCGCACGAGCCACCCTACCCACCATAGCATCGACCCCGAGCTCACCTGAGCTCCGGCAACCGCCAAGGTCAACGCCGGTGACGACTCCGGCCATCCCAGGCCCAGCCGCTTCCACCACTCGACGCGGACGAGTGCCCGCGTCCCGCAGATGCCCTCCGCCGGCCATTTGGTCACCGGAGGAGGAATCCCGAGCCCCTTCGCCATCTCTGGCCCTATCGGCGACGAGCCCTGGGTCAACTCCGGCGAGTTTGACCCGGGTTGACCTAGTTGACCTCCCCTGGGTCCGGACAAGTGGGCCCAGAGCCCTGCTAATTTAGTTTAGTGCTAATTAACTTTTAGTTAACCAGCTAAGTCACCGACATGTGGGCCCATGCCCTAATTAACTTAGGTTAGCACTTAACTTAGCACTAATTAACTCCGTTAATTAGCTGTGACACTGACACGCGGACCCCACTAGTCAGGTTTGACCCTGGTCAACTCGGTTGACCTGCTGACATCATGATGATATCATGCCGACGCAGTAAATCTATTTCTGGATTTAGCTTAATTTTAAATAATCCAGAAATTGCAGAAAATGCTCTAAACTTCTAAAATTCATAGAAATTTAACCGTAACTCAGAATGAAATAATTTATATATGAAAAATGAGCAGAAAAATCCAATCTATCCATCTGTACCGCTTTCACGCATGTTAGAACAACTTATGAGTACTGTTTAGGACAAATCATATAAATGGCATTTGAATATCCACATATGGGGTTTGAATTTGAATCTTGGATTCAAACCAACTCCATTTAATCTGTTGTAGTTGCATTAGGCCAACACACTCATTATGGCATGCCATGATCATGCATCATATTGTGCATTGCATTGATTGTGTTTCTTCTTTGTTGTCGCTAGTTGTCCCCTCTCAGTAGACTTGTACCGACGATGTGATCGATGACACCGATGAAGAGCTATACTATCTTCAGAAGTGTCAGGAAAGCAAAACCCCCTTGTTCATTCCGATACAATCCCACTCTTTCACTCCTGCTCACTTTTATTGCATTAGGACAACAACGATTCATCTGTTACTTGCTGCGGTAGTTAAACCCCTTATCCTCTGCATGACTTGTCATTGCCACAGTAAATAGATGAAACCCACTAGCATGAGTAGGAGTTCCTTGAGCCCTGTGGTGCCTACTCATTCATGCTTGTTTGTCATGCCTGCTTCTGCTTAGAGTTGAGTCAGGTCTGATTCATCGAGGACGAATCAGAGGTGTGTGAACATGTCCTACTGTGTGTGAGCTAAGTGTGTGAACACGATTTGGTAAAGGTAGCGGTGAGAGGCCATGTAGGAGTACATGGTGGGTTGTCTCATTAAAGCCGTCCTTAGGAACTGAGTTCTGTGTTTATGATCCATGAAACAACTACTACCATGCAGTGGGCCCTGAAATATGACCCCGCTCGACTTCTTAATCACCCTTGTCCTCTGTCCAGGAGTTGCAAGTAGTTTCTGGTGTTTGTAGTATGCTGGAGGCCGTGGGCAGCGCTGACCCGAGGGGTGGGCTGTGATGCGGTAGGCACGTGGCACGGTGTACCGGGTGCCCGTTTGGTGTCTCGGGAACCCTGCACACATCGTTCGGGGCCGTATGTGGAAACTTTGGCCGGACTCCTTGCGGATGGAACCTGAATAGGCGATAAACCTAGACTAGAGACTTGAGTGTTTAGGTAGGTCGTGGTCTACACCCACGTCGGCTTTCGCTTGAAGTATGCCGAGCACATGTCATGTGCAGACGCTAAGTGGTGGAAACATGTATGAAGAAGTACACCCTTGCAGGGTTAACATCATCTATTCGAATAGCCGTGTCCGCGGTAAAGGACTTCTGGGTTGCCTATAACAGTTCATAGACAAGTGAAAGTGGATACTTTAAAATGCACAAGATAAGCGTGAGTGCTATGGATGGCGTTCTCGTAGGGAGACGGGAGCGGATCCATAGTGGTGTATTGATATGGTGAATATGTGGACTCGTGTGCGCCACCTCAAAAGAGTTACTTGCAGTCGTAGTTTAGGATAGCCATCGAGTCAAAGCTGGCTTGCTGCAGTTAACCCCACCAACCCCCTGTTGATAATGATGCATATGTAGTTAGATCTGATGTAAGTCTTGTTGGGTACATTTGTACTCACGTTTGCCTATTTTACGTTTTTGTAGAGAGATTTCAGTCTCACTAGTAGTTCCGCGTGGACTTCGACATTTAGCTTGTTACCTCAGCTACGATCTTGTGCCCTCGGTAGGATCTGGTAGTTAGTCAGGCTTCTCAGTCTGTTTCATTTGCAGATGTCTGTACTTAGACATGTTAATCTTCCGCTTGTGCTTTGACTTGTATGCTCTGAATGTTGGGTCAGGAGACCCATGTTTGTAATATCTCGCTCCTCGGAGCCTATTGAATAAATACTTGGAGTTGTAGAGTCATGTTGTGATGCCATGTTGTATTTGCACATATCAAGCATATTGTGTGTATGTTATTGAAATGCTTGGTATGTGTGGGATCTGACTAACTAGTTGTTTATCCTTGGTAGCCTCTCTTACCGGGAAATGTCTCCTAGTGCTTCCACTAAGCCTTGGTAGCTTGCTACTGCTCCGGAACACTTAGGCTGGCCGGCATGTGTCCTTCTTCGTTCCTATGTCTGTCCCTTCAAGGAAATGTCATGCGGTGTCTACCGGAGTCCAGTTAGCCTGCTACAGCCCTGTTTACCGGAGTCCTGCTAGCCCAGCTGCTACAGCCCGGATTCACTCGCTGATGGCCGACACGTTCGTTGTTGGGTCATGTATGCCTGTCCCTGTAAGTTAGTGCCACTTTGGGTTCACGACTAGCCATGTCAGCCCGGGTTCTTTGTCATATGGATGCTAGCGGCACTATCATATACGTGAGCCAAAAGGCGCAAACGGTCCCGGGCCAGGTAAGGTGGCACCCGTGGGAATACCGTGCGTGAGGCCGCAAAGTGATATGAAGTGTTACATGCTAGATCGGTGTGACTTAGGATCGGGGTCCTAACAAATCACTCGCTCTACAACTCGCCTGGCTAATTTTGGTGAACGTTACTCATTCGTTTCTAGTATTGAACCTATAAAGGTTGAAGAAGCTCTTGAGGATCCGGATTGTGTGTACACTATGCATGAAGAGCTACACAACTTCGAGAGCAATCAAGTATGGACGTTGGTTGAAAAGCTCAACGAGAAGCACAATGTCGTTGGAACCAAATGGGTGTTTGGGAAGAAGCAAGATGAAGATGGACAAGTTGTACGCAACAAGGCCCGTCTCATTGGTCAAGGCTACACTCAAGTCAAAGATATGGACTATGGTGAGACATACCCCCTCGTTGCTAGACTTGAGTCCATACGCATCTTACTTGCTTAAGCCACTCACCATGATATCACCTTATACCAAATGGACTTTAAAAGTGCTTTTCTAAGTGGATAAATTGAGGAGAAAGTCTATGTTAAACAACCTCCTGGCTTTGTTAATCCTAAGAAAACTAATCATGTCTACAAATTTCACAAAGCTCTTTATGGTCTTAAACAAGCTCCTAGAGCATGGTATAAATGCTTGACCAAATTCCTTATTGAAAAAGGCTTTGAAATTGGGAAGATTGATTCTATAGTTTTTACTAAAAGGGTTAATGGTGAATTATTTGTGTGCGAAATTTATGTGGATGATATTATATTTGGTTCTACTAACCCCCATTTCAGTGAAAAGTTTGGAAGGCTAATGTCGGAGAAGTTTAAGATGTCTATGATGAGTGAAGTCAAATTCTTTCTTGGGTTGTAAATCAAACAAACTAAGGAAGGTAACTTTGTTTCTCAAACAAAGTATACCAAGGATCTTTTCAAAAAGTTCAACATGCAAGAGAGCAAAGGTATGAAAACACCCATGCATACCAGTGGACATCTTGACTTGACTAAGGATGGCAAACTGGTTGACCAAATGGTTTACCGCTCTATGATTGGTTCATTGTTATATCTATGTGCCTCCCATCCCGATATTATGCTAAGTGTGTGCATGTGTGCACGATATCAAACGGCCCCTAAAGAATGTCATACTAATGCTTTGAAAAGGATAGTGAGATACTTAATTCATACACCAAACTTTGGCATTTGGTACCGTAAGAGGTCATATTATGATCTTGTTGGATACTCCAATTTCGACTATGCCAGATACAAGGTTGATAGAAAGTCCACTTCGGGTACTTGTCAATTTGTTGGTAGATCACTTGTGTCTTGGTCATCCAAGAAATAAAACTCGGTATCGTTATCCATCGCCGAAGCGGAATACATTGCCGCCGGATCATGTTATGCTCAATTACTTTGGATGACCCAGACCCTTAAGGATTATGGGATACATGTGAAACATGTTCATTGCTTTATGACAATGAAAGTGCTATTAAGATTGCTCACAACCCCGTGCAACACTCTCGAACTAAGCATATTGAAGTTCGTCATCATTTCATTCGAGATCATGTTGCTAAAGGAGACATCAATCTTAAGCATGTTCGTACCGATAAGCAATTAGCAGATATATTCACCAAACCGCTTGATGAGAAAGTATTTTGCCATTTGAGGGGTGAATTGCATATCATTGATTCCTCAAACTTGGAGTAGAAACTCCATTTGGATACATGCAAGGCTTGAGCCTTTTTATGTCTAATCCTTGATATTTCTCTTATGATGATGATCATATGACTTGGATCTATACTTGCACTCTTGCATGTTGTCTAACCCTTATAGGTACTTGGATGAGTCGAAATCTATTGGATTGCAAGTCACACACATCTTGAGCAATCTCTACATCACCAAGTTCCTAAGATATGGTTTTTGAATACAAGTAAGCATGAACTCACTCAACATATCCTTTGACAATTTCAATATATCAAATATCTTTTGGTCTCAAGATTCACGATTGTCATTCTGGATACACAAGTGCTCTTCCTTGCAAGAGTAGCCCATGTAGGAAGATGAAATCAAACTACTAGTGGTGCTCCCAACTCTTGATGAACTACATCAACCTTGAGCATCCAACACAAGTTCAACTACGTGATCAAGATCAACACCACCACCCAAGGTATGTCATTCCATCTTAGTGAAGCTTTTCCCCAGGTCATGAGACAAAGCAACTCAATGAGATGCAAGTACATCAAAATGCTTAAACGAAAAATGGTAACCCCATTTTGAGCTTAAACGATGAGTATGATCTACGATCAAGTGCTACCACTTGACTCCTCAATCAATATACTCTAACATAGGCGACTTTGTCGCCGGCCTCCTCTAGATGAAGTTCTCTAGTGTTCCTTTGCTCATTTACTTTGAGATCTTGCATTTGGATCGTCCTACTTTTACTTCATCTAGATCTCTTTTCTGTTTTTCTTTCTGTGGATAACTCCTTGCAAATCCTTCAGTTAATTCCTTGCAAATACTTGTGAAATTTCACTTGCCAAGTGAGCTGAGTTGACAAAATCTTTACTCTGTGTTGAACTCGGTCTCTCTGATTCAAACCTATCGGCCTGACCAAAATACAAGGTCTCCTTGTGAATAGTTCATCGGTACAACCAACATGGACTAACTCGGTCGCATCGATAAGTACCTTGTGTGACACTGTCATTTTAGAACCACCGATGGAAAACACATCGGCGTCACAAATTTCAACTCTGAGAAAATATTTTGCCATTTCTTTTCTGCCTATTTCCTTCAGCTCCACTCAATGATTCATTCCTCTACAATCATCATGAAATACCTACTACTTTGTAGTGTCTCAAGCACCATACCTACTTGACTCATGCTCGAGAAGTGCCCTTCTTGGAAATTGATGTCAAAGGGGAGAGAGCACATAAAAGCCTATCATATGAGCACATCTAAGCTCTTGCAGATGCTGGCAAAACAAAGAGGAGAGAAGTCACATATCTTTTAGAGGGGAAGGACATGTCAATATGATGATCATAGCTATTGCCATGAATATCCTTATTGCTCTGATTTCGGTTGATTGTACCATTTCTTGCTCTGATTTTCTCTCACCCTACCTTGTCCCGTTATCAAATACCAGATTCAGGAGAGAAAGAGTCCTTGTCTAGGGGAGAAAAATCTTTGGAATTCATTGCATATCTTTAAATCTTTGGGGACATGTCTATATCTAAATCAAGTACTTAGTATTTACCCATTACATGTCATCCCAGTCTTGGTATTCTTGTGGTTCCCTGAAATTGCTTTACTTAAGAGTGTTCTTGTGTTATCTAACCCTATTTTCTCAAGTCCACCTCTTCCAAAGCCAGCTCAAGACCACAAGGTAAGTATATGCATCACACTCATGTGCATGATGATCTCTTGCTAATGCACATATTGTTTGCAAGAGGCATTGATAAACATGGAGGTACACGTCTTAACCACATAATTTGCTCTGATGCATATACCCAAGATACATGTAACTTTCTGCTTGCTCTGTCTTGATTATGCATTCACATGTCCTTATATTCTATCTTCACATGACTGCATACATGTAGGGGCAGCTTATGCATGTCACATGTCTGTCCAAAGCTTTACCTATTACTTTGCATATCCTTTATCTAAAGCTTTGATGTATGTTGTCGTAAATTACCAAAAAGGGGGAGATTGAAAGAACAAGTGCTCCCTGGGTGATTTTGGTAATTAATGTCAACATATCTCTTGTTGGATTAATGATTTTATCTAGTGAATTTCAGACAAGTTCAAAATGGCATGGAAAGGACAAGAGGATGTGGAACCCCTTGAAAATGCTAAGGACACATATTGGCAAAATCTCAAGACTCTTCATTTCTATTTTAGTGATCCAAGATCACATTGATTCCAAAGGAACCAATACTATTGAAAGGGATGAGGTGTTGCTTAATGGTCTACTTGCTCAAAATGCTTAGTGATATTGCTCCAAAGCCCTCGACCACTTTCTCATTTCCAAATATGTCCAAAACCCAAACTCAAACTCGGCCCCACCAAAACATCCTATCCAGTGCCACCGAGTTCACTTGACATAGCCATTGCTAGAAACCGTAACAGTCCAGTTACACTGATACGGATCTTGGTCTCACCCAGATGGCCCTGCAAACTCTTTGTTTCTCTTTTGTAACATTTCGGTTTCAGCAAAATGAGCAATCGATCACACCAAGTTTGCTTGACCAACTCTCTGTTTGCTCTATGCTAAAATCGGCCCCACTGAGTTTATGCAAATGGCTACACCCTGATGAGGTTTTTCCCTAGCCCTAGCACATGGGTCCCACCGAGTTGTTCCAGTCGGTCCCACCGAGATTCATAACCTTCACATTTTGAACTAAATCGGTCTCACCGAGTTCTTCTATTCAGTATGACTGAGTTGGGTCAAATGTGTGTAACGGTTGGATTTTGTGTGGAGGTTATATATACCCCTCTACCCCCTTCTCCATTTGTGAGAGAGCCATCAAAACGTGCCTACACTTCCAGCTTACATTTTCTAAGGGAGAACCACCTACTCATGTGTTGAGATCAAGATATTCACATCCAACCACAAGAACCTTGATTTCTAGCCTTCCCCAAGTTGCTTTCCACTCAAATCATCTTACCACCATGACCAAATCTGTGAGAGAGAGTTGAGTGTTGGGGAGTCTATCATTTGAAGCACAAGAGCAAGGAGTTGATCATCAACACAACATCTATTACCTTTTGGAGAGTGGTGTCTCCTAGAACGGTTAGGTGTCGCTTGGGAGCCTCCGACAAGATTGTGGAGTTGAACCAAGTAGTTCGTAAGGGAAATGAGATAGCCTACTTCGTGAAGATCTACTCGAGTGAGGCAAGTCCTTCGAGGGCGACGACCATGGTGGGATAGACAAGGTTGCTTCTTCGTGGACCCTTCGTGAGTGGATCCCTCCATGGACTCACACAGCCATTACCCTTAGCGGGTTGAAGTATCCATCAATGTGGACGTACGATAGCACCACCTATCGTAACCGCGCCAAAAATATTTGTGTCATCATTTCCCTTGCACACTCCAATCCCATCCCTTACTTTCTTGCAATTTGCATGCTTTACTCTTTCCGCTTCTCATACTCTTGTCATGCTTGCTTGAAATGTATTGTGAATGCTTAAACTTGTGCTAAAACTCCACCTTAACTTGAACAACTTAAAATTTTCCACTTTTACTTGTTGAAGGTCTAATCACCACCCTCTAGACCCCTCTTTTCAATCCTTTCAACCGACAAGGTCTCTTGGCAATCTCAGCGCAGCTACTTAGGTTGTTCAGTAGACTCGAAACAAAATAAGAGCGCAACTAATCTCGACAAGGGTCCTTCACGTGTAGGTTTTCCATACAAAATCCAAAAACATTCAAGGAAGATAGCTTCTACAATAAAGAAAATTGTTTGGAAGTTTTCCAACTTAGCTTCTCTTTTTTATACTACTTGTCTGGGAATATTAACATGAATGTCACTCGTCGTGTCCATACCATCACTCCCCCCAACAAACATGCATGCGAGGCAACCTTCTGCCCTTTGACAAAAAGAAAAAAATAGAAAATAATGATATGGGACCTTGACGGTTCGTTAATCATCCATACAAGGCAAGCATATCACAACATCACAGAGAAAAACATATAATTAAACATGTGAATTGACAATAATTGTGAAACACTTAGCTTTATTTCAGTTATGCATGGGGTCAGCACATGGCTTTGTATGAAGGATTACATGCTTTGGCAGCAAACTTGTACAAAAGGTGGTTGCCGGGATGCGCCTTACGGGTAGAAATTGCGAAGATGCTCAATATTCCATGAGTGATGCACTGGAGTGCCATCTTCGGTCTCTATGCGGACTGTGCTAGGCCTAGTCACTCGTACCCCCAATACAAAAAAGGCATATCCGTGACATTTTGGCCCAAACAAAAAAAATTATGTCATGCTTATGACACTTATATGACGATAATACTCACAAAAACACGTATCATCATAGATGTGGTGGGATCCTACTTCTATGACAAAAAATCATGACAGGAAATGGGCTTTTCGTCCTGGACGGGCTGGAGACAAAACTGCATGACATTCTTTGCATCCATGACAGAAAAAATCATGGTAGAACCAAGGGCGAGGAAAATATCGGGGAGTTCCCGGTGACAGTGGGTGGTCGGGGGCAAGCAATGCACTGTGGTTTGCGCGTTTCTCTCATGTAGGCACGTGTGTGTGAGGCGTTGCTAACTGAACCCGAGTGATTGCATGTTACTAAACTCGAGCGATCGATCCCTTGGCTGTTAACTGAACCCGAGTGATTCATTCACTGCTAACTGAACCCGAGCGATTCCTTAGGTGCTCCTGCTACCTGAACCCGAGCGATCGATCACTGTTGCGGCTTACTGATGCCGATCGAGCCGCCATGTGAGACGTAGCCAGCTGGTTTTGGGTTGCCTCTCGATGAACAGTGACCGTTGCTACCGTGTGCATGCTACGTAGAACGATTCGAGACGTGGTGAGTCAAGCCGGTTGGTTGGCTGTGGATGAACAGTTCCTGGTGGGGTTTGGATGAACAGGACACCGTGGTAGTAAGCCATTGTCGCTGGATCAGGACCCCAAGGAGGCTGCCACACCCTAGCCGGCTGGGGGTAGATGAACAGGACCCCGTGGAGGCTCTATGAACAGTAGGCGGTGGAGGTTGGATGAACAGTAGCCCGTTGATGAACAATAGCTAGTGGAGGCTGGAGGAAGTCGATGGTGGATGAATAGTAGCCTGTTTAGGCTGGAGCGAGGCAATACATGGTGGATGAATAGGACCCCTGTTTCAACCATAGGCACTCCAACAGAAGTCCGTTTCTTCTGTTTTGCGGTACACCACACCCTCCCGATCAACAAGACCCCGTTTCGACCGTAGGAACTCGAACAGAAGCCCGTTTCCTCTATTTTGTGGTTCACCAGACCCTTCCTGATGAACAGGACCCTGTTTTGACCATACACGGTCGAACAGAAGGCCATTTCCTCCATTCTGCGGTACGCCAGACCTCGTTTCGGCTGTTCCGTCCAAGCCGGTTGGCTCCTGATGAACAAGACGTATTCCGACCCAGTCGGTTGCCTCCCGATGAACACAACATTGTTTCCTCCGTCGCGACCCGATCGGTTGGCTGCCGATGAACATGACGACGTTGTTGTACGCGTTTGAGACCCCGCCCATATGAATGTACGTACCCGTATTTACTTTCTTGCAGGGTGGTTGTACGTACGTGTACACGATATAGATGGGACTTTGTGACATGCTACGTCCGTGCCTCTACTACGACACATGCCGCTCCTTACTCAACCACAATTCATCGCTGAAGAGAGACTGATCGACTAGTATGTACGTACATGTTTGCGACCAGACAAACAACCCTATGCATGCTTCGACTGGGTGGGTCCCAGCTTTCACGGACGATAATGACGTTTTTCCTTGCGTGCGAAGATATAGATGGTGGGTCCTAGCTGTCAGGGGGGAGAATCATTTTTTTGCATGTAGTATGGACACACTTCCTTGCGTGCGAAGATGTAGCTGGTGGGTCCCAGCTGTCAGGGGAAACATTTTTTTCTCACAAAATACGGTGGCCTTTATGGTGCGCCCCCGCTGTCAAGTGGAGGAATCATTATTTTCCCAGTAATAAGGAGACAGTTCCTTGCTACGGCCATGGACCCAGCTGTCAGCCTCTCCACATACAGTCCACTTCCGATGAAGTCGTTCCTTCACCATGTTGGCCATGCCGTGTCGAGAGCACCAAGGCGGGGACAATGGTGAGGCCTAGGAAGGGAATGACTAGGAGTCGGGGAAGACTCGACAGTTGTTTCCCATGCGGAGGGGAGTATAAGGGTTTACTGCTTTGGCTGCATTGTGAGGCTGGCGTCGCCGGAGAATAATAGGAGGTCTAGGTGAGTACAGGGATGGCCAGGCCAGCGATGGTAGTATAGCCGGCCGAGAGACGCAGGAGCAGGTGGCATGGTCGGCAATGATTTCGGCGGCTTGGGCAAGAAGACCAGAGATTGAAGAAACATGACACACATTGGATGGACATCGTATGGTCGCTGTAGCTGGAATTGTTTATATTGACTAAGTTGAAAAATCCTGTGTCCCCGTAAACTTAGTAGGCCCACATGTCATCCTCCAAATATGGTGGGTCGCAGCTAGCAGGGGAGTATTCTTTTTTTGTGCGTAATAAGGAGGAACTTCCTTGCGTGCGAAGATATAGCTAGTGGGTCCGAGTTATCAGCGGGAGGAACGTTTTTTTCATGAAATACAGAGGCCCTTCCGGTGGGTCCTTGCTGTCAGGTGGAGGAATCATTATTTTGCGTGTAATAAGAGGCACTTACTTGCATACAGCTGTGGACCCAGCTTTTAGCTTCTCGACGTACATTCCTCTTATGATGGATGTCATTCGTTGACCACGTTCACCACGCCGCGCCAATAGAACTAGGGTGGTGGATGACGGCGAGGCCTAGGAAGGGAATGACACGGAGCCAGGGAAGACTCGATAGTGGTTGCCCACAAGATGGGGAGTATGAGAGTTTACTAGTATGGCTGCCGTCGCCAGAAAATAACAGGAGGTGTGGGTGAGTAGAGGGATGGCCTAGCCAGCGATGGAGTAGGGTGGGGCGGTGCGGCCTGCACAGCAGCACAGCCGGCTACAGGAGGCAGGAACAGGCAGTCCCACCGGCGTTGGTTTCGGCGGCTGGAAGAAGAAGATCAGATATTGAAGAAGCAGCACGACCGTTGCATTAACATCCAATGGTCACTGCTGCTAGAATCGTGTGTGGACTAATTTGACAAAGCCTTTCGTACACGTCAACCTAGTAGACCCACAAGTAAGCTTCCAAATCTATCCCAAATAGTATACAATCCAAAATTTCTAGCTAGATTCAAATTAATTTAAAAACTAAACATACCTTAATTTAAATCAAATGAAATTTTACGCCCACAAAAACAATGAAATTTACAATATTAAAATCCGAAAGAAAAAAGTAATTTGGAACTAATTGCCTGCTTGTTGTATTTTTTTTCATTTTACAGCCCATTTCTTATTACTTATAGCCCATTTTTTGGGGCAAGCCCGAATGCATCCCTCCTCATCTTGAATGATTTTCGACCCAGCAGGGCGTAGAAAAGCAGTAGGCCTATGTTGGTTATTCTGCAAAAAAAAAGCCGGCCTAGCCATTTTCAGAAAGGAAAAAAACTAGGTTGGTCATGTGGTAAACATATGAAGTAAAAGCCTGGGCTAGACGGGCCATAGCTCCCGCACAACCTAGTTGATACCTTTATCTGTCCCAAAAACAAAAAAAATACTACACGCGCTGCTGGGTCCCGGGTGTCAGCCGCTCCTTGTGCAATTATCTCGCTTATTGACTACGTTTACAGTGGCGTGCAACCCAGATGTCTGGAAACCATGAGGAGGAACCCTTTTTTCTTGTAATAAAGGAGGCACTTGCTTGCCTACTTCCATGATCCTGGTGGGTCCCTACTGTCATCCTCACCATTTACAGTCATCTCCTTATTCCTCTCGGTTGTTGACCATGTTGACAACACCGGAGGGCGGCGCCGCGGCGAGCAAACCAAGGCAGAGGATGATGGTGTGGCCTTTGACGGGAACGAACAAGAGCTGGGGAAGATGTGCGGAGTTTTAGGGTGCGGTGTGGCCGTGATGCATGCACGGCAGCAGAGCCATCCGTGGGAGGCAGTCCTGCTGGTGCTGGTTTGGTTTTGGCGGCTGGAGGAAGAAGAGACTGAAGAAACACAACAGACGTTAAATGTCAATCCAATGGCCAAGGTTGGCACAATCATTTGCTCACTAAGCCGGCACCACATAACATACTTTTTATGGGAAGAAAAAAAACTGGGCTTGTTCGCTAGATAACATTCCCGAAACTGCCACCGTTTGATCTTGCGTCGCAACAAAAACTGCCAAGAAAATGCGTTCGTTTGCCGTCCTCCTCCCAGGGAACGTTCGCCACATAAGTGACTAGCAACCTTGGTTTTCAACTGAGAGGTCTTGGGTTCGAGTCCTAGGAACCCTCAGTTTTCTCTTCCTTTCTTCCTCACAAAAAAAAGAAAAGAAAATCAAAGACTTGAGAAGGCGTACAGAACAATCTAGTGTACCAGTAAAGAGACGTTGCTGAGTTTTAGAAAAAAGAGAGACGTGCTCCTGTAGCTAGTTCAAATCCAAACCTAGAATATGATTTTATATAGTGCTATGCTACTCTGCAAGTAATGAAACTTACATATCCAACGTTTGCTTCTCCTCTTCTCTACTTACTCTGCCTAGCATCAGAAGCTCTGGCCGCAGCAACCATGTCCGCTGGCATCTCATCCACCAGGCAACAACCATATATGCGCCAAGTCACCACCCGTACCATTGCCTGTGGGTCTCATCACACCCCCGCCGGCATACTCAATGCATCCGGTTGCTCATCACAACCCGCTGCTGTTGGTGTGGTGCCACTGCTGCCAATCACGCAGAGTCATCCGTCGTGTCGCAACTACAGTCATCAACCCTGGCCGAGTCTTCTACAAATGCCGGAATCATGGTGTAATAATATGTTTAAGTTTTGTTCTCCTGCATTCAGTTGCTAATTTTTTTTAATATTTTGGTTGATGATCTTCCAATTCGACTCATGTAGAAAAGGGAATATTCATGTGATTTGTATTTCTGGGAAGTTGTTGATGTGGGGGAATGGAACTACGCTAATTATTTTGTTAGCCGAGGAATCGTCCCAATACCAGCAGGTTGGGGTGTTGGACAAGTAACTTAAGGAACGATAGAAGAGGAAGATGAAGAGCGGAAGGTTAAAGATGCAGTTCCTCTGATCATGGCCAAGCAGTAGCTGTTGAACGTCCTTGATAGTAATGAGGAGATGAAAGACTTGTGAAGATAATGGGCAAAATCATTGTGCTCTATAGGATGATTGTCTCTTTATTTGCAGTGTATGTAGCACTCGTGAAGTATTCACTGGCTATGACATGAGCACTTTGCTGAAACTAGTAATGAATGAAACTTGTTTAGCAGGTTGGGCGTAGTGTTGTGGACATTTAATGATTTCTATTAACGAAAATAGGGGGCGTATCCCCTTTTGCTCATAAATAAAAAATAGCAGAGGCCCTTTTGCTAATAAATAAATAAATTAGCAGAGGCCCTGTCGGTTCAGCTTCGTTTCCATTCAAAGACGTAGTGGAAATTGCAATCCAACAGCAAACTATGTCATCAAATACAAGTTTCACAGCCAAAGATGAGTACAACTAAACAACAATGTCATCATGTTTTAGTCCTCATACAATCACCAAACACAAATCAACATACATAATAAGTGATGTTCTCACAACAAAATACTAAACAACAACTTCATCAGGTTTCAGTTGTCACAGCAAACACAATTTCACATAGTAGATAAAAAGTCATCTTCTCATAGGCAAATATGACAAAAGTAATCTAATCATCATCTGCAGCAGCAGTGTCAACATCTTCGCCATGTGTATCAGTCTGAATCGTAATTCCCCAAGTGTCATCTTCTTCTTCATCCCCAATGTCCTTGAACGTTGGCCTCTTATCCATCAACTCTCGTTCATCCATAGCCCGACAAGTAATCTTTTCCCCAGCCTTATTGACGTGATGGTCCTCAAAGATACTACGAACTTCTGTGGAATCTTCTACATGATGGGCAGTGTAAGCATCATCTTGTTGTGCAACTTCATGAAACAAATTCATCTACTCAAATGTTTGCAATACTCTTCAGTCATCGCTACGTGCAGATGTGTCTTCATAGAAAATTATCTGATTTTCCAAAATAAAAGGCTCGTCGATGTGGTACGCCGCCTTGACATTGATGGATTTGAAATAATCGTCGGCTTTGGGTTTTTAGATCCTGGAAAACAGCAGAACAAAACCACACATCGATGAACCTCAAAACTAGAGATATACTACAACTGAACAATGTTTGTTATGTTAGCATACTATTCAATTGTGTTCATGATGGCACTGTTTTGTGTCTTCCCGCCTTCGTCACGTGTAAGGGTGTTGTAGCGCACATCTGCCACAACGCAAGATTCATAATGTCTTACCTGAGTATCAGGACCCATTGCTAGTGCATAAAGGGCACCATTAACTGCCTGTCATCCTCCTGCATCTTCCGAACCTGTGGTTAGAAAATAGACAAGCTGATCATCTTATGTACTCAATATATTAGAAAAACTTACAATGCAATTAGAAAGCTTACACAACTCTTGAACCATTTCGCAAATCCTGCCATAACTAGTTTGTCAATGTTTCTCGGATTTTGCGCCAGTAACTCCTTTTTGTAGATGCTGCACAACATAGTGATCGCATCAAACATCTAAATATATAAGAATGTGATGCAAGTTTAGTAGATTACGATGTATAAGCTGCAGAACTTAGCACTTACTCAATATAAAGTAGAATCTCAGGACAGTTATTCAACACAAACCAAACCATTTTTTCCAAATCTTTAGATTTGTCATCTTGTCGACTCTTCCCTGTAACTCGAACAGAACAATCAAAAACATTGAGCTCAGGATTGTCTTCACCCACCTTTTTGCTATGCTGATAAGCTGTTTCAATGTATTTTGAGCAGAATGTCAAGGCTTCTGTAGAAATGTAGACATATGCAATGGAACACTCATGTCTAGCTCTGTTCCTAACATAGCCCTTGAAAGTGCTTAGTTGCCTTTCAATAGGGTACATCCAGCCATACTGTACTGGACCTCTAAGTAGTGCCTCATCAGGTAGATGAACAACCAAATGCACCATCACGTGAAAGAAGGCTGGAGGATATATCTTCTCAAGGTCGCATAAGATAGTTGGTATCTTGTCTCTAAGACTCTCCAAAGCATCTAACCTGATATTTCTACTGCAGAGTTCCCTGTAGAATTGTCCCAACTCTGCAACTGATGTGTATAAGTCAGGGCGGCCCAATCCTCTAGGGATAATAGGCAAAACCCTTTCAAGTAGTACGTGGCAGTCATGAGTTTTCAACCCTTGTACCTTGTATCCATCTGCACTATTTCTCCTTTCATGGTTGGAAGCTAATCCATGTGGGAATATCACACATGACAGGATCATGCAGAATTCTTTTATTTTTATCTTGTCCAAGACGTACACAACTGGTGCCATATCCCGTCATGCACCATCACCCTTCACCTAAAAATCGGTTCTGATACCTAGGTGTGTCAAATCAATCCTAGATTTTAAGGTAACTTTCATCTTGCCTTCAATATTAAGAAGTGTGCCGATAATGTTGTCACATATATTTTTCTCGATGTGCATCACATCAAGATTATGCCATAGATCCAAATCTTTCCAATACTCCAAGTCCCATAAAGTGGGACTGCCGATAAACAATAATCTCTCTTCTGCCCTGCCACGCTTCCTTTTCCCGCTACTATTATCAGGATGGTTTCCTGGTGTAATATGCCTGACCTTCTCTAACCCCTCTTGCAACTCATCATCGGTGAGCCTCTTTGGCACATCACAGTTTTCATGCTTTGCATTGAACACATGCCTTTGGTATTTTGTGGGACACAGCTTGCCCTTGGCAAGCAAACAACAGTGTCCAATGTAACAGATCTTGCTAAGTATTGCATATGACAGCAGATTCTTGTCACAGCAAACACATGCGTTATAACCATGTGTCGTTCGACCTGACATAGTGCCCAAAGACGGGTAATCATGGCTGCACCAAATTATAACAACACGGAAGAAGATATCAGATGGTGGGCTGCTATATAGGTCTCGAGTGAGAACACCCCACCATAGCTTTTGAAGTTCCTCCACAAGAGGATCCATGAATAAATCAAAATCCTTTCCAGGACTTTTTGGACCTGGGATAAGCAACGCCATCATGTAGTTTGATTCTTTGGTCCAGACATTTGGTGGCATGTCTGTCGGCATTCTGGGAACGGGGGTCCCCAGACTTGCCTGCCTGCGGCCTGCGGCGTGGCTCAAGTGGGGGCCTAACGCAGCCCAGCTTCATCAGCTCAAGCTCAAGAACCTCGCGAGGGGCCAAGCCTCGCGGGGCGGACGACAGGAAGCTTCCTCAGGAGCAGCCTCCTCAGGCAGGCTCGCGAGGAGGCGGAGAGATCAAGGCAGGGTACCTCTCGAGGAGCCCGTGACGCAAGCCATGACGATCGAGATCAAGAGGGCGCCAGGCGGGCACCGACCTGCGCAGTGTCCTTGTTTCCCTTTCGGTGCAAAGGGGGCAAGCACAGGCCAAGGCATCAGGCAAAGGTTACCGTTTCGGTGCAACAAGACCAAGACCAGCAGAATGGCAGAATGGAGGTCACCGTGGAGCCCAGGACGGCGTCAATGTTAGAGCCTTTGGCAGACGAAGACCAACTTTAGTCAGGATAAGTGTACTAGATGTCCCCCTTCAAAATGGCCAATTGTTGGCGCCCTTCCCGCTCATTATTTGGGAAGAGGCCTAGGGCCTCGCTCTATAAATAGGGCTAGCCACCACAGAGTAGAGCATCGAGCATCTATCTCAAGGAGATGCATAGACTATAGAGAGGCGACTGAACTCGCCCAAGCAGTTCATCGCACCAGTTCAAGAAAAGCCCCTCGCGAGGCTGTTCTCCCTTTGTACTGTTCATCATCAGCTCCTGAGGTAATCCACCACACCACACACTGGAGTAGGGTATTACACCACAATGGTGGCCTGAACCAGTATAAATCTCGTGTCCCTTGTGTGTTCATCTTTCTTGCTTAGATCCTTGCAAGACTTCGACGCGTGAGCTGGTAGGGGAAAGATCTTCGCGCGCACCCCAGTGTTCGAACCTCAAGAGTCTGCCAAAACCCAAAATCCGACAATGTTGTAAGGGATAACAAGCACTAGCCACATGCTCTATGTGGTGCTCTGGTGGCCAAATGGGTTGAATCCATCTCTAGCTAAGCCAAGTCTAATGTTTTTCGGTGCAGCAACAAACTTTTTGTGTTTCTGATTGAAGCTTATCCAGTCACTACCATGAGATGGATGGCTCATTACATTCCGATCTTTGTACCCCTGGTTACTAGATTACCACAGTACATCCTCTCTCGTTTCAGCATCATGAAATAACCTCTGCAATCTTGGTATAATTGGAAAATGTCTCAGAACATTATGAGGAGTCCTCTTCACAACATCGCCATCTTTCCATCTTGATGATTTGCATTTTGGGCATTCACTTAAGTTGGCATAATCCTTCCAGAACAGAACACAATTATTCTTACAAACATGGATCATATCATATCCAGTTCCAGCTGAACGAAGGAAATTCTTCATTTTACTATAGGTGGGTGGCAACTCAGATGCATCTGGGTAAGATTTGCGGAAAGCAACCAACATCGCATCGAATGATTTTTTAGTCATCCGCTCAAATGTCTTCATCTGAAGAAGGGCGACCGTAGCTGAGAATACTGACAAGTTATTTCCTGGGGTGACTACCATGTTGCATTGTTCCAACATGCGGCCCACTGTTTTTCTTTTGCAGGTGAAAGTTCATGAAATGCACGAGCATTTCGTAGCATTGTTTCCATGTTGATCAAACTCACTGGTTCTGCCGCCACCACCTCCTCCTCCTCTTCCACCTGAGCATCAGGCTAATCAAGATGGTGATCTGCTCCTTCCACATAGTCAGTAACATTGACGTTAATAGGTTCACCATGATGAACCCTCCTAGTATATGTGACTGACATCCCATACAAGTGTAGATGTTTTTGCATAGTTGACTCGGGTCTTGAAACTGAATTCATACAAGTGCTACACGGGCAGAGCACATCTGATTTCGGACCACTATACTCAGCTCTGATAAAGTTCATGAAGTTTTCAAACCCCTCGACATATGCAGTGGAGAATCTTCGAGCAGAAGGTCCTGTCCATCTGTTAGACATACAACTTAGTTTTTCTACTAGATATTACAGTACAAGCATATATGTTTTTTTATAAATTCCAAAAAAATACCTAGGTTGATGTCTTAAGCTATGGCAAGATACTTGGACAAGCAGATCTAAGTAACAAAATATATGTAAAGCTAATTTAGCAAACAGATTGAGTGCTAAATTATGGCAGGCTATTTCAGCAATCAATGAGGCCAAGCACACGACCATCAAAGGCCATCTCAGCAACAAAGATTGAGTATAAAAGGTGTCAAGCTATTTCACCTAAAAGATTGGCTACTAGACCATGGCAATATACTTCACAATACATATATGGTCCTAATATATGGCAGGTTTAAGCAACTTATTGGGCATGGCATGGCATCTCAGGAAAGCAGATTGAGTGTAGAACAGGGGAAAGGAAGCTTCTTAAGAAGAGCATATTGACCGTAAACTTTTTTTGGCAAGTAGTGATATTAACAGCGTCTATCAGCTAACATTCAGCGCTACTCCGACATGCACGGGGCCTCAGTATAGAATGTGCGTACCATGGGAGAAGCTCACAGTCTACAAGAGTGTACTATGAGAGCGAGAGGATCGCCGTGCGTCCCCTCGATAAACCACGGCACTGACATATCGACACGGTGGGGAGGGCGTCGTTGGCAGAGCGAATGGAGTGGAGGCGCCGGGAGGAGGGGGTTTGGGGAATATTATTGGCTAGTTGGCCAAAGGGTGGTTGAATTTGGGATTTGGGGCGAATTGTTTTTTTGGGGGGGGGGGGTCGTGCAGTGGGCGGGGAGTTTGGCGCTTGGTCGGTTTCTCCAAATGCGATTCCACGTGTCAGTGAAGAGGCAAGTCAAAGTGTGTTCCATTTGGGTGAGCCGTGTGCAGGACATACCGTGTGAGGGGTGCAATGCGACCGTGACAGGCGTGATGTGAGTGTATGGCCATTTTCCTTTTAAACTTGGTGCTTCGCGCGATCCTTCGATACTACTAGTAATCCAGTAATCGTAACTAAAACGGCGCGGCCGGGTCTTTTCCCACGTGATATGCTTGGAGGTTGGCTTAGTTGGGTTTTTTAGGACGAATAATGCTACACCTACATAATCCCAGTTACGTAATTAACATAATGTGAAATGTGTGGGCTGCTAATTGGATATTGGAGAGAGGGAGGGCCCCACCACCATCAAAATCAGGGGGGAGAGAGTTAGTTAGGCAATTTACGTTAACCCTTTCGTAGGTGCCGGTAGATGTACAAAGATGTGAAATGCATGAATGTGTAGTGGACATACTATTGGAGTGCCTAAGATAAATTGTGTATGTAGACCCTATGTGTTTATTTACTTCACATGTTAGCTTTGTCTCGGGGCAAACCTTCTAAACTTAGACCAAGTATATCTCTACTCTTATAAAAAAACCGAGTTGGTGATGATGGTGTGCCTGCCATCTTGCAATACAGACCGCCCGATCCATATATGACGGATATAAAGCAAACTATGGCCATTTTGGAAAACGATACCCGCACCTCTATCATTCATCCTTATCTCCCACAACTTGATTGTTGAGTAATTAAAAAAGGAAGCCTCTGGAACAATCTGGCATGGTGGCTGCAGGAGTCATCCATCCCCATGCCTCCGCTAAGTCCGACCACCAATCACCACCGTGCCCCACTCCTCCTCACCTTATCTCTCATCTTTCTCGAGATATCATTTGTGATGAAATTCTCAAGATACCTTTTTTTGATGAAATTCTCGATATATCATTAGATTTTACACATGGGATTACTCCTACAAGGATCAATCACAATAGGTGTTTTGTAAAAAAATGCATCTTGATGTTCCGTGCAATGAACAGGCATCCTGCTTACACACAAAAACAAATCATCATTCCACATATTTCCGTACAATATATCTTACTATTATTGTGAAAGTTCATATACACCAGACGAGATTCATGCAAACACGGAAGATTTTCATTACATTTCGAACTTTTATATGACAGGAAAAGAAAAGAAACCCGACCCTAAACCTATTTTACGACGGCGACCGACGTCCATTTTCCTTTGTACTGTCGATCGGTGACGACATCCTCCATCTATCATATCCATAAACGGGGGCAGGGTTCAAGACTAGTGAAGTCAAGGTGCAGCCTTTGGGGAGGAAGAGTAGAACACAAGAGACGGACCGGCCAGTTGGCACACCATGCCCTACCGCCTCCCATGACATACACATCCTCGGAGGAGTCCCTAACATCAGCAGTGCTAATATTGCATTGCGAGTGGCGAGTTGAATGAGTGCATCAACCTCGACTTCATCCCCGAAGACAAGCTCTCCCGCGGAGCATTCCCACTCGCTGTTATGGTGGATGTGGTGCGAGGTAGGAGGATGCGCTATGGTGTGGAGTTTAGATGGGCGCCCGCTTTATGTAGTGCATTTCGGAGAGGCCAAGCATCCGGGTACGTCATTAAGTCCCCGGAGTTGGTTCCTCAGGCACCGAGACTGCTTAATGATGGCATACAGATGGACGACATGAATGCGGGCAGCTGGCGCCGGCTGGGAACGCACGCGTGCGACGGCGCGAGGGACGAGGGTTTTTGGTGTGCTAGGATAGCCAGCTGCGGCCGTGGCAACGTTAGAGATGCCCTTTGCTCACATGTGTTCCCCACATGTCATGGAAAAAGCAAGACGACCCGCATGGTCTCATGTCCTGGGGATGTAGTTAGCCGCGCTAGAACACTCCACGAACGCGTCGTGGCGCGCGCGCACTTTGGCGCCCCATGCATCCTCGACGAGCCGGGTGTTCATCTGCTGGTCGTGCGACAGCGGTAGCGCCACCCTTGGCACCGTGAAGCCGAGCATGTCCAGCAACGATGAGTGTGTCGCTCACTGCGATCGCCGTGTCCAGAGTCGGTGTGGGTGCTACGCCACGTTGCTGCCCCCCACGACCCACATGAATGGTTGCCGGTGGCGAGGAGGTCGTGGGCCAGCTTCTCTGATGGACTAGTCTGCGCCACGTCATCCGGACAGATGTGCCCCACATGTCGGTTTCCCTATTTTCCTGGCCAAATTCGAACGTCAGTGCTCCACGTTACACATTAGGCATAGAACAGGTGGTTTTTGTACCCTGGTTCAAATGTGGTACAGTAGCAAGTTGTTACCCTAGCCCCAAGTGTGGTGCTTTTTGGTACAGTACCACCCTTTTCCTTTTCAACTCGTGAAGCATGTCACTTGATTAAGTAGCCAGATGTTGTGCTAATTTAGGTGTCCGACTGTTTGAAGGAATAATTGAGGTGTGCCCGGTCCGTACCCGCATTTAGGGGTCCAACTTACCATGTTCCAGCAATAGTACTAGTCCCTATGTATCTTACACCGTGACCAAGACGGAAGGGAAAATGGGACAACTTTATGTTTAGTTGAGCCGTCCAAGTATAATCATGTGGTGTTGCTTATTTCTCATTCCTCTTTAACCCTCTTCTCCATCAATCATGCCGCCCTCCGGTCAACTCCATCCTCCCGCATGCCTCATTTGAACATTCCGTGGAGTGTCATTCGCATGTGGGCCTAGACCATGCTTGTATTTCCAATGTTGTTATTTTTTCGACATGCATACAAACAAACTGTCCGTTTAAAGTTTCATGTTGCCTCCACTACGTGCCGCTTCCCATCTTAGTTTTGACATCCCATTCGGTTCATGCCCTGACACATCATGACGAGATTGATAGATGTTGAGAGATGAGTGTGTTTCTTGCAAGGAGATAAAGTTTTGGTGTGTTTCTATGATATAGAAATGACCGTGTGGGGTGGAGTGAAGGACGGGGCGGGGGAGGGTTCTGCGTGTGCGCGTCGGTCATGTACCATCTAGCTAGATTGATTGAAAGAGGACTAGGGTGGCTCCGGACATCGACCAATCTAGAGAGGGGCAGAGAGGATGAATGTATGATTAAAATGGATAGATGAAGGGTTTTGTTACAATTAATGCATGGTAGAGTGACCTATGAATGTCATGAAGAGCAAACTGGCGACGAGTGGCATACAATCCTGATACCTCGGGAGATCGATTAGGTTTGACAAGTACAAAGAGGAAGAGAGGTGGTATGTGTGTGTGTGTGCGAGAGACAGTGAGAGGGAGGGAAGGAGAGAGAGAGCCCCAAGATGAAACCAAGAGAGAATGAGTGGGTGCATGTGTGATACCTAAGGCGGATTCAAAATTTTGAACCAGTGACCATAGCATCAGCAAATCATATATAAAGGGTATTCAATGTTCGTTTCGCTTTTGAACGTGCAATATACTCCCTCCAATCCTTTTTAGTTTACATATAAGTTTTATGTGTAGTCAAAGTATCTCTACTTTGATCAAACTTACAGAAAAAAGTATCAACATTCAACAACCCCCAATCAATATTGTTAGATTCATACATACTCCTAGATTTGTATTAAAACAAAAAATGGTTTCCAATTTGTATTCAAACACGTGAGTTCTTGTTCTCGCACATGCTCTTCCTACTAGGATTTCTCCATGTATAGCCAGTCCAATAGTATCTTTTTTAAGCTTGCTGTCCAATAGTAGTAGAAGTAGTAGTGATAGTCGAGTACTGACAACATCTGCAGTAGAGTATGCAGTGCTCCTAGTGCTAGTAGTATACCACTCCCTTTGTTTTTATTTACTCCGCATAGTAGAGTTGACTGAAGTCAAATTTTGTAAAGCTTGACCAAATTTATAAAAAAGAATATAAATATTTAACATAACAAATCTATATGATGTGGAAGTACATTCAACAACGAATCTTATGGTATTGATTTGTTATTGTATATATTAATATTTTGTCTATAAACTTTGTCAAAGTTTGTAAAGCTTGACTTTGACCAAAACTAATATGCGCAGTAAATAAAAATGGAGGGAGTAGTAGTAACACTCAGCCGACCTCCCTCTCTTCTAGTATAAATGACGCAGGCAGGGGAGGGGGATGGACGTCAGTTTGCTCTCATCTGCGGTCCCACAAGCGAGCAAAAATGCAAGACGAAGCGCGTTCCATTCGGTGAGCGACGTGTAGGGTTCAACGAGCCTGTGTGCAACACAAACACGACAAGAGTGACGTACACTGTCCATTCCTTATGAACTTGCATACTTCTAGCACTTCTTTTTTTAACACAGTACAAATGCAAGCGCTCATACATGCGCGCATACACTCACCCATTTGAATGCACACACGCACACCCTACCCCTATGAACACCTTCAACAGACTGAGCCGTCATACTTAGTCCCCCATGTAATCCCATAACTACTACCTCCGTCCTGGTTTATTGGTCCCCATTGTAATCCGTGTCAAATTTTGACCATAAATTTAACTATTGAAATGTTTATGCATGTCACCAAAAATTATATAACTTTTGTTGACATGCACTAACATTTTATCAGTTAACATGCCTAACAAGAGAACTTAATGTTTATTTGATAATTAATAGCATTGCATGCAATGAACCAACCACTGCATGTCATTTTGGTAGTATTGAGTCATTGAAAACATGCACGCCCCACATCTCTTATTGGTTCATATGTCAAGAAACAAGAACAAGGTGGGAGTTAATGCACCGCGCGTAAGTGTTTTGGGATTATTTGGTTTTCGTAAGGTGACTTAGAGCGACTAGAATAATGTACAGTCAGTAGGCTATAAGAAGTAAAGTAATATTTCTAATGCTTAGTTGGAGGAGAGAGCATAGGAGAGAGAATATAAGCGGGCTCTCATGCAAGAGTCAGCTGCAGCACGTGCTTCTAGGCACTATGTGAGAGTGGAAAGTGGGTCATGTATTAATAAAGTAGCACATACTTATAGCTAATTGTTATACATGTTGGCTATAAGTTGGTTATATATGACATGGAACTTTCTTATAGTCAACAATTGGCTATACTATTAAGTATTAACCATGCTCTTATGCACCTACGGAGGGATTAAATTAGGATGACTTGCAAGGGGGCAGAGGAGATGTCGGAAATAGTTCATCATAAGTCTTTTACCATTACTGTAGTAAAAATTCACAATTAAACTCATAAATGGCAAGCGAGAACTCTAATGGAGCAAAGGCATACATGGAAGATTCTAGATTAGAGCAAAGGCATACATGTAAGATTCTAGATTAAATCATAAATGGATACACTTTTATTCAAACGCGATACTCTAATACAGCAATATCATGCATGGAAGGTTCTATACTATATAAATAAGAAGTCTCCACATGCTTAGACATCGGATCACATTGAGCGAAGACTAATGATGAACATTTGACTTGTTAGGATGCGTTTGGTTGAAGGTGTCATATGAATGGGTTCGGACCATCCAATTTATTTGGGATTGAACCATTCAATTCATGCGTTTGGCTGAATATAAGAGATGAGCTAATTATTTAGGACGGGACCACCAGTCATGCATGCAAAGCGTGGCCATTTGATTTGACCGATTTGGTTGGGTGGAACGGTTCAGCATCTTCAAGGCATATTCTCTTTTTTTGACTTGAACCATTCATGTGCTTTATAACAAAACATGTCTATTTTTTGAACGATCCCAACCCATTCATGACCACCCTTGTAACCAAACGCACCCTTAATGCATATGACGAGGTGAACCTGCTTGGAGTCCCCGTGCACCATCTTGGGGTGAAAATCATACCAGGCTTCTTCCATGTCCACATTGCCGGGAACGGAGCAGCTCAGCACAGTCCCAGTCAGCGTGATGGAGGCGGCGTGGGCTCCCTCATACCTCGGAGGGGCAGTAATAGTGAGCACGTACCCGTACACCTGCATCGTGTCAGCGTCAGCAGCGTTGCCCCTGACACATATTATAGAGACTGGGCGGCAGCTTGTGCGGGCCATGCCAGTGCCCATGGCGAAGAGGAAGACGTTGTCGTCCTCCTCCATGAATAGCAAGCGACGGCGATCCTCCAGGGACTCTGGCACGACGATCGGGTAACACGTCTCGTACTTGATGTTCACCATCGCGGGCCAGTAGTGAGTGACGAACTGTGTCGTGAAGTGATGGACGAGGATCGCCGGCGAGCCCTCAAACGGCGGCATGCACTCATTGCAGTAGCAGGGCGCGTGCGCACATCTGGAACTATGCTCTGCCAGGAGTGCTAGTCGACGTACCTCTCGCAGCCGAAACTCATGTAGATGTAGGGCACCTTGTAGGCATCGACCAGGCCGTCCATGAAACGGGAGTGGCTGTACGGGATGTTGCGCCCGCCGAATGGAGCGCAGGTGGGAGTGGCTGTAGGGGACGTTGCGCCCGCCGAATGAAGCGCGGTAGGTCACAATCTGGCATGGTGGCCGCTACCGGCGCCGTCCATCCCCATGCCTCCGCCCAGTCCTCCTCACCTTATCTCTCATCTTTCTCGAGATATTTTTTTTGATGAAATTCTCAAGATACCATTTTTCCAATAAAATTCTTGAGATATCATTAGTTTTTCCACATGGGATTACTCCTGCATGCGTCAATCACAACAGGTGTTTTGTAAAAGAATGCATCTTGACGTTCCGTGCAATGCGTGTGCATCTTGCTAGTTTGCATATAATTCCAAACACCTCATAGACACGTTCTTTCACCATTTTACAATTATGTTAGTATCATTGTTAGTGGTCAGCCGGTGCAAGATATAGCCCCGGGTGTTCTAACCATTTTTTAGTAATGATATGTGGCGATTTTTTGCCACGAGCTCAATCCTGGCGAATCCCACATAACCGTCAGTTTTCCATCCGACGGTGGCCTGTTTTTAAGCCATAGTATTTGACAAAACCGCCACCCTTACGCACGTACTGTAACTGTGTCGCGGGCGTTTGCAACTACCATGTCTCCTAGTGAACGTTCGCTGGGGATTGGAGTTCGCACTAATGGCGGTTTGTAGTCGTTCCACACCGGAGCATTGAAGTTTGTAACTATTTTAGAATATACTACTCCTTCGGTGCTAGTAGTAGAGCAGAGTCCTACTCTACTATATGCAAATTAGGGCATAGTAGTACGTACTTTAGGAAATATTAGTACCGTTATCACTCAAGCAAGTTGTCTGGCATCGATATGACCCTACACTGCTGGGATGTGTCTTGTAAGTCAATCGGAGTGATGTTGTCATCATCACCTGTCCACTTCCCGCAGCACATATTCGCTTCTCCATCTTTGTCCGCACATAATTGTCAAATCTTCCATCCCTGCTAAGGCGGCGCCCCCCTCTTCTGACACCCAAGCACTAGCAATGGCAGAACCGAGCAGTGTCCGTTGAAAGAGTGGCTGGAATTCGCTCCCCACAGAGGTAATCAAGCGCATTGTTTCGCGTGTGGACAATCTCAGTACCATGCTGCTCGTTGTGTGCTCGTCGGAGCTTTACCGTTTACTCATAGCCCTCAGGCCGGAGCTTTTTAAGCCAGCTCCTTTCTTGTTGATGCCGCCTGATCTTCAGAAACAACATGTTACACATAATAACGATCGTAGGGTGGCGAGCATCAATCCCCTTGACTACATTAATGGTATGTACTGGGTCGGCATGAACACGTTTTGGATGGTGCTCATCGACTGTCGCGGCAGCTGGATCCTCGTGGAGATCTACACCCAATTGATCCACCTTCCTTCGATTAACACTACACTGCTTTGGCACCGCGGCCCAGAATACTCGGTATCTTATAGTAGCCAACATGATACCAAGTTTGATTTGCTCAAGGTTGTAATTTGCCAAGTGCCCACAAGATCTGCAAATTATAAAGACTTCATGCTAATTGTGTTCTTCAACCGCTGTCTCGCCTATCTGACACGTCACTGCAGTAAGTGGATAAATCTGCACGTCCATCCCAGGATCATACATCCTCCATGGTTCTTTGATGGCATTGAACACAAGGGATTCATTTGCGCTGTGGACTCCTTCTATGGATGGAAGTATTGCTGGCCTACTCCAGTCATCGCTACAAACAGTATGTTACTTTCCTATGATATCATGATGGCTCGCTTATATTACTGTCAACATTTAACAAAAAAAATTCATGCTCATAATATGATGTTCTTAGGATTGACTACAGTACGAGCCGCATGGTATCCCTACCCTTCCTAATCCCAGAACCTTCCAAAGAAAAGTGGCATGGCAGTTGCAGGTGGTTCCTGGCTCGATCAGGAGATGGCGAACAATTGATGATCTTTTGCACGTACCGCACGTGTTGTTTCGCAGGATCCTAGCTTCTTCGGGCCTTCAGGAATTTCTAACTAGAGGCTGGTAAGTAGCCTTGGTACACGCTCCCTCTATTTCTCAGAGTGAATTATCTGATTAACCAGGAGGTAACCAACGACAAGAATCATGATGGTAGCAATGTTTCGTTCATCAAGCAAAAATGCGTGTACACAATGTACCAGGTGTCTCTTCATGCAACATACCCAGATGTACCGCCACGCTCTAAAGCCCAAAGTAGGAGAGATGGTCACAAGTATCAAACTTTGACCTGCTGGCTAGTTTCCCCCGTCAGGCACCCATCTGGTTCAAGCCGTCAGTCAACGTCCACAGCTTAATAAATAGTAACGTCTAACTCAGCCAGTTAGTTAGATGCGTACACTTGGTGTAGTAGGATCTTTATTTAGTTTGATGCATACACTTTTTATTTTTTGGTAGCCCTTTTGTAATGATGGCTGGTGTTTGGAGAGAGAGTTGCTTCTTTACTCTTCTGGACTGCTTACTGCTTCTGTTGCACCCCCAGCCCTGTTTGCTGCTGCTGCTGTTTCCGATGTACAATTAGTAGTATATTTCATCTGTTGGTTGAACGACAAACACAATGTTTTGGAGTCGTTGCACGGTCCGATCCTTTAGTGCCCCGTACCGTACATAGCGCATACTATTTTTGGTACGGAACACATTTTCCACTTGTTGATAACATGCAACTCACTGATGAAGGCCCAATAGAGGAGCCCATAATGAACTTGAAGGGAGGCTCTCACATGAATTTGGCCCAGGTACATGCTCATGGTCCCCTAAACATAAATAAGTAAATAAATAAATAAATAAAGCAAAATGCTCATGCACCAGTCCTTTAAATTCACGATTTGAAAGGTCAAATTTTTACAGTAGGATATTATTTCCTATGAGAGTGCCGTTACATTCCGTCGATATTATTCTTAGGCAAAGATAGTGACCAGTCTTTTTTCTCCCACCATTTTCTTCGTGCAACCAGCGGACCCATGCAAATCCTAGTCAACGTCGTAAATAGTTCCGACCATTATTATTTTTCAATAAGAATGCCCAACCCAGCCCAACACATTGGCAATACCACTTTATCCTCCGCCTTGGTGCGGTCGCCGCGGCGCCACTGTCCGGCCTTGTCAACATAGTGAATCGGGAGAGGACTATAGTTGTGAGTATGATAGTATGAACCCACCAGGTCCACTCCAGAACACAAGCAAGCGCCTCTTTTACTACTTAGATGCACCCCTCATTTTTTACTCTAATCCACCCTGCTGATATCTGGGACCCACATCATTGTCAATGTGTAGTGAATTAACGACAGAATTACACAACTTTTTTTGAGCATTTGTTCGGAGGAGCAGGTGATATGTCTCCAATGTAGCTATAACTTTTGATTGGTCCATGCTATATATTATCCATCATGGATATTTTATATGCATTTATATGCTATTATATATGATTTTTGGGACAAACCTATTAACCTAGAGCCCAGTGCCAGTTTCTGTTTTTTTTCTTGTTTTTGAGTTTTACAGAAAACGAATACCAAACGGAGTCCAATTGACATGCCAATTTTTGTGGATTTTTTATGGACCAGAAGAAGCCCCCGAAGCAAAAGAGTTGAGCCAGAAGAGTCCCGAGCCATCCACGAGGGTGGAGGGCGCGCACTACCCCCCTGGGCGCACCACCCTACCTCGTGGATGACTCGAAGACCCCACTGACTTGTTCCTGATGCCAAAAAGTCCTACAAATATAGAAACCCCCGAAAAGAAATCTAGATTAGGAGTTCCGGTGCCGCAAGCCTCGGTAGCCACCAAAAACCAATCGGGACTTTGTTCCGGCACCCTACCGGAGGGGGATCCATCACCAGTGGCCATCTTCATCATCCCGGTGCTCTCCATGACGAGGAGGGAGTAGTTCACCCTCGGGGCTGAGGGTATGTACCAGTAGCTTTGTGTTTGATCTCTCTCTCTCTCTCTCTCTCTCTCTCTCCCGTGTTCTTGATATGGCACGATCTTGATGTATCGTGAGCTTTGCTATTATAGTTGGATCTTATGATGCTTCTCCCCCTCTACCTGTTGTAATGGATTGAGTTTTCCCTTTGAAGTTATCTTATCGGATTGAGTCTTTAAGGATTTGAGAACACTTGATGTATGTCTTGCATGTGCTTATCTGTGGTGACAATGGGATATTCACGTGATCTACTTGATGTATGTTTTGGTGATCAACTTGTGGGTTCAGTGACCTTGTGAACTTATGCATAGGGGTTGGCACACGTTTTCGTCCTGACTCTCCGGTAGAAACTTTGGGGCACTCTTTGAAGTTCTTTGTGTTGGTTTGAATATATGAATCTGAGATTGTGTGATGCATATCATATAATCATACCCCGCGGATACTTGTGGTGACATTGAAGTATCTAGGTGACATTAGGGTTTTGGTTGATGTGTGTCTTAAGGTGTTATTTTATACGAACTCTAGGGTTGTTTGTGACACTTATAGGAATAGCCCAATGGATTGATCGGAAAGAATAACTTTGAGGTGGTTTCGTACCCTACAATAATCTCTTCATTTGTTCTCCGCTATTAGTGACTTTGGAGTGACTCTTTGTTGCACGTTGAGGAATTGTTATATGATCCAATTATGTTATTATTGTTGAGAGAACTTGCGCTAGTGAAAGTATGAACCCTAGGCCTTGTTTCAAAGCATTGCAATACTGTTTTTGCACAGTTTTGTTACTTTCTACCTTGCTGTTTTTATATTTGCAGATTATCAAAACCTATATCTATCATCCATATTGCACTTGTATCATCATCTCTTCGCCAAATTACTGCACCTATACAACTTACCATTGTATTGGGTGTCTTGGGGACACAAGAGACTCTTTGTTATTTGGTTGCAGGGTTGTTTGAGAGAGACCATCTTCATCCTACGCCTCCCATGGATTGATAAACCTAGGTCATCCACTTGAGGGAAATTTGCTACTGTCCTACAAACCTCTGCACTTGGAGGCCCAACAACATCTACAAGAAGAAGGTTGCGTAGTAGACATCAGCAGGCTATAAAATGGGTTGTGCGGTCTCTGGGCCCGTCTAACAACATGACCATCCCATCAATTTTTTCTTTGGGAAAATAGGTCACCCACTATTTATTTTTGAAGAATATCCAAGCTAGGCCTATTTGTTTTCTCCGACTTACTGGGCTGCAAATCTTTCAAGACGAGGAGGGATGCATTTCGGTCTGGCCAAACAGTATGGGCAGTATATCTTAAAAGTAATATGAAAGGGTTGCAAATTCCGAAATAATTATAGCAAGTGGGCAATTAGTTGCTTTTTTTGTTTTTGCTCTGCACTGGTATTTTATATTTCATTGTATTTTAACATGACAAAGTACTACTTTATTTTTAAATTTTTTTAGTATAGCTACTAATTTTTGGATTAAGAATATTTTGTTCCCGAGCAAAAATATGTGAATTTTTAAAATTTCGCACATTTTTTATTTCAATTTTTTAACCCTTGCACTGACCACATAATGGGCAGCAATTCTAAAAATGGAAAATGGGTTGTAATAAATTCCATATGATTAGCAAATGGGCAGTAAATAATAAAAATAATAGCAAATGGGATGTACATGCCATAGATTTCAAGGCTGACTTGTTTAGGCAAGACTTTGTTAGTCAACACCCGATTCTAGCAGCAGTGACTATTGGATGTCCATCCAATGGCCGACGTGCTTCTTCAATCTCTGATCTTCCTGCTCCAGCCGACTAAACCAGCGTCGGCGGGACTGTGTGCTTCCTCCTCTTGTGGCCGGTTGTGATGCCGCGCAAGCTTTACCGGCCCACCCTACTCCCTCCGCTGGCCTGGCCATCCGTCTACCCACCCGCACCTCCTGTTATTCTCCGGTGATGGCAGCCTCACGCCACAACCGAACCAGTCAACCATCATATAATCCTCATCGTGGGTATCCACTGCTGTTTCTTCGTCGGCTCAAGGTCGTTCCATTCCTAGGTCTCATCGTCGTCCACTGCATTGTTGCTCTAGGCGCGGCATGCTCAACATTCAACAAACAACAGCCATCATAATAGGGATGTACGTGGAGAGGCTGATAGTAGGGACCCCCATGGTCCATGGCCGCACGCAAGCAACTGCCTCCTTGTTACGCGAAAAAAATGATTCCTCCCACTGACATCTGGGGTGCACCGGTTTGGAGGCTGACCTGTGGGCCTACTAAGTTGACGCGTACGCAGGGCTTTGTCAACTTAGTCAACAAACAATTCTAGCAGCAGCGATCGTTGGATTTTAATCGAACGGTCCTCCTTCGCTGCTCTTCTTGCACCAGCCGCTGAAACTAGCACCGGCGAGACCGCCTGCTCCTACCTCCAGTGGTCGGCTGTGCTGCCGCACAGGCCTCACCGCCGACCCTACTCCCACCGCTGGCCAGGACATCCCTCTACCATCTACTCACCCACAATCTGTGTTATTTTGCACCGACGACAGCCTCACACCACAACCGAACCAGTCAACCCTCGAACTCCTCTCCGCGTGGGCATCCACTGTGGGTCTCCCCCGGATTCACGTCGTCCCCTTCCTAGGCCTCGCCAACGTCCACTGCCTTGGTGCTTTCAGCGCAGCATGGTCAATGTGATCAAGGAACGACTTCCGTCGGAAGAGTACTGTACATGGAGAGGCTAACAGCTGGGTCCATGGCCACTGCAAGGAAGTGCAACCTTATTACACGTAAAATAATCCTCCACCAGACAGTAGGGACCCTGAGGGAGTCCTAGATTAAGGGGTCCTCGGACAACCTGACTATATACTTTGGCCGGACTGTTGGGCTATGAAGATACAAGATAGAAGACTTCTTCGGGTGTCTGGATGGGACTCTCCTTTGCATGGAAGGCAAGCTTGACGATTCGGATATATAGATTCCTTTCTCTGTAACCGAATTTGTGTAACGCTAGCCCCCTCTGGTGTCTATATAAACTGGAGGGTTTAGTCCATAGGACAAGAATCATAACCTCATAGGCTAGACTTCCAAGGTTTAGCCATTACGATCTCGTGGTAGATCAACTCTTGTAATACTCATATTCATCAAGATCAATCAAGCAGGAAGTAGGGTATTACCTCCATAGAGAGGGCCCAAACCTGGGTAAACATTGTGTCCCCCGCCTCCTATTACCATTAGCCTTAGACGCACAGTTTGGGACCCCCTACCCAAGATCCGCCGCTTTTGACACCGACATTGGTGCTTTCATTGAGAATTCTGTTGCGTCATCACTAGAAGGCTTGATGGCTCCATCAATCATCTACAACAACGCAGTCCAGGGGGATCTTCCTCCCCGGACAGATCTTCATATTCGGCGGCTTCGCACTACGGGCCAACTCGCTTGGCCATCTAGAGCTGATCGATAGCTACGCCCCTGGCCATCAGGCCAGATTTGGAAGCCTGAATTTTGTGGCCGATATCCGTGGAGACTTGATCTTCGACGGGTTTAAACCCATGATGGTTGTCCCCAGCCACCGCGATGAACATGGCCTAGATCTGTCATTTGGCCGCGCATAGGAGATAGCGCATGTGACCGCTCTGGCCCTAGATCCGGAGCAGATTGCATCGTCTGAAGACGGGAAGCTTAACCCCGCCACGGAGGCCACAGACTCAGCAGCACTCGAGCCACACACAGACCCAACATCGACTTGGGCTTGTGTCACCAGAACCTCGAACTCGTCTCCGGCCATGGTTCGATGGTCCCAAGCGCCGACATTAGAAGCACCGACCTCGATCCGGCAAAAGGAAAAACAACAACATTGTCACGAACGACGATGATAATATGAACCAAGCCAAGGACCCCGTAGAGCCATCATTGGAGCAGGGTGTGCGAGAGGACGGCGAACACAGTCCGAAGATGCTGTCTGACCACAGCGATGCCGAAGATAGCAATTATCAACCTGTCTCTGAAGAGGAGATCTGCCTACACGACGATGAATTCGTCATCCCAGAAGAACCATTAGAACAAGAACGCCTCCATCAGAGGCTTATCGCCACTCCAAGGAGCCTGAAGAAGCATAAGCAGCGGCTTAAAGCCACACAGGATACGCTCAATGACAGATGGAACGTAGTGCTAGATTCTGAAGATAAAGACGGCGGAAATCGGCAAACAAAGAGCTATCCTAAATGTAAGATGCTACCCGAATTCGACGACGAGGCTATTGCACCTATACCGCCGACAGGCCAGACCGACCACCTCGTGGTCGAGACAGAGCAGCTAGCAATGTCGTACACAAGCCCACACCCCCTCCCCGTACAGGAGGGAAGGTTTCAGCCCAGGACCAGAACACGATCTACATGAAGACCTGGACAAAAAAGCTGGCAGAACTAGTTCCATATACGGATCCAGGGAACGTGCTCCTACACGGGATCACGATTATCAAACAAAATATGCCGGCCATTTACCAGCTCGGAACCAATATCGAACATTACAACCGTCAGACCCAATCCACGACACAACCAGATACAGGGGTGTCGCACACCCCCTGTGCTTCACCAATGATGTGTTGGAACATGATTTTCCAGAAGGGTTCAAACCCGTAAACATCGAGGCATATGATGGAACGACGGACCCTGCGGTTTGGATAGAAGACTTTATTCTTCACATCCACATGGCTCGTGAAGATGATCTCCACGCCATCAAATACTTACCCCTCAAGCTAAAAGGACCAGCTTGGCACTGGCTAAAAAGCCTCCCTGAAAATTCCATCGGCAGCTGGGAAGAACTTGAGGACGCTTTTCAGGCCAATTTCCAAGGGACCTATGTCCGGCCCCCAGATGCAGACGATCTGAGTCACATAATCCAACAATCCGGAGAATCAGCCCATAAGCTTTGGAACCGGTTTCTCACTAAGA
Organism: Triticum aestivum; assembly: GCF_018294505.1. Classification (NCBI taxonomy): domain Eukaryota; kingdom Viridiplantae; phylum Streptophyta; class Magnoliopsida; order Poales; family Poaceae; genus Triticum; species Triticum aestivum. Next base: position 433,326,674 of record NC_057798.1, on the reverse strand, counting down.
AGAACCAAATCATCGACTGTCCGGACGCCGAAGCCCTAGCGGCCTTCAAACACAGTGTCCGGGATGAATGGCTAGCCAGGCACCTTGGCCAGGAAAATCCAAGGACAATGGCAGCCTTAACTACACTAATGACCCGCTTTTGCATGGGCGAGGACAACTGGTTAGCCCGTAGGAGCACTAGTGACCCTGGCACATCCGAAGTCAGGGATGGCAATGGAAAACCACGACACAACAAAAACAAACGTCGAAACAATGAAGAAAGCCCAGACAATACATCAGTAAATGCCGGATTCAGGGGCTCCAGACCCGGTCAACGAATAAGCCATTTAAAGCCAACAAAGATGGTCCATCCAACTTGGATAAAATTCTAGACACGCCCTGCTAGATCCACGACACTCCTAATAAACAGCTAATCATACCAACAGAGAATATTGGGTCTTCAAGAAGGCCGGCAAACTCAACGCCGAACACAAAGGGAAGGGACCTCAGAGCAAAGACAAGGACAAACTTCGCCAGCCAAACACGGGGGGACAGAAGAAATTTCCACCAGAGATCAAAATAGTGAACATGATCTATGTCACTCATATCCCAAAGAGGGAGCGCAAATGCGCACTCCGAGATGTCTATGTCGTCGAGCCCGTCGCCCCCAAACTCAACCCATGGTCGACCTGCCCGATCACCTTTGATCGCAGGGATCATCCGACTAGTATCCGTCACGGGGGTTCGGCTGCCCTAGTGCTCGACCCAATAATCGACGGATACCACCTCACCCGAGTCCTCATGGACGGCGGCAGCAGTCTCAATCTGATATATCAGGACACCATGCGCAAGATGAGGATAGAGCCGTCAAGAATCAAGCCAAGCAGCACTACCTTTAAAGGAGTTATACTGGGAGAAGCCCGCTGCACGGGCTAAAGAGCTAATCTTCGACATAGCTCCGTTCCGAAGTGGCTATAATTCACTACTCGGAAGAACGACCTTTGCCCTTTTAATGCAGTCCTGCATTATGCTTATCTAAAACTCAAAATGCCTGGACCACGTGGCATCATCACGGTCAGCGGAAATACGAAGCGCTCTCTTCGTACAGAAGAATACACAGCGACTCTAGCAGTCGAAGCACAGAACGGCCTATTCAAGCCGAGCAGCTCATCAGTCTTTAAGACCGCGGACACAGCTAAACGTATCCGGCACACACATTAGTGCGGTAGCTCAGATAAACCCGAGCTCGATTAGCATCTACGCCACCATCGACCGCCCCATAAGGAGACAACGCACGTGCCACGTATACATAAATATACACTCAAAACTCCTTGGGTGGCGATGGGGGCACACTGCACACAAAAAGTCCATAGTTCGGCTCGACCCTATTCAGACTCCAGACGTTATATTTCATGGTTCATTAAAACGAACCAGCTTTGCTTACGGCCACACCAGATTCATTTACCTAGTTTTTTTCTCTTTCTATTTTTCTACAGATGGCCATCACACTATACCCTTCAAGGACACCTCACAACGGAGGAAAAGGCACAGACATGCAGCAGGGCCCCGCATTAAGGTTTCTTTTTTAGATTAAGACCCTGTGTAAACCTTTTTTATCTCTCTTTGTTTTATGCTTTCTTGGCATGTAAAATGTCCAAGAAAGATATTGGCATTACCTGTAAATATATGGCTCGCCATACTAAAGTGGATGTTAGACAAGCAACGAGGTTCGTATTATGTTTTGAGATTTATGCTCTCACCACATGCGCTTTTTCCCCACGTCGGATTGCCACACATGCCTTGATACCAGGGTCTATCACCAGGGATTGTATTCAGCCCGGTGTATATTGTAAAGTCCGAACACCTATAGGGAGTGTTCGACGTCGCGAGTTTGGCCTTATATGCATCAGCTTTGAATCATGTCTTTGGTCAATAGTTGGGTTGCCCGGCTCCTGTGCTTACTACCTTACGTTCCGCTATATCGGCTAGGGTAGCAAAGGGAGAACTACTTAGATTGTGTCCTGGCTAGTCCGAATGAGCACCTCAGTAGAGAAAGCCGAAAACTAGCTGTCATGATGCGGCGAGAGCTGGTCGACCACTCGATGACTCATCGGAATCTTCCTGATTCCCTCCGTATTAAACGAAGGACCATTATTCTAGTCACATATGTAAATGCAACATATTCGGATAACCGCGGACATACCAAGGGCTATATAGTAGCCCCACCGTCAAACTCCTATGGTTAATTGAAAGTGTTAAAGACCTATAGTCCGAATGCGTAGTTCGCCGCACTAACACCTCCTTAACAGACCAAGACGTTGGGTCAAGTGTGATCGAGTGCTTTTCCGAACACCCCCGCTTATACACGAGGGGATTGAAGACGATGACTGCAAACTTTCAGATTATATATATAAAAAAGACGGTCGCACAGGAGGCACCAAAACTTTTTGGGCAAAAAGTATAAAAACATAGCCTTAAATATATCATAATATTGTTTTTACAATTTCGATACAATTCACCCGAACATAATATCTATCGAGCACTGACCCTCTATTAAGCGGGCACCCTCTAGGACATCTTCCAAGTAATGTTCTGGCATGTTAAGGTCCTTGCCTTCGGGTGGACTCTGCGCTGCAATGTCGGTGGCCTTCATCTTCGCCCAGTACATCTTGACACGGGCAAGGGTCATCCGTGCACCTTCTATGCACGTTGACCACTTCATAGCATCAATACGCGGCACTGCATTAACAAGTTGCCGCACCAAACCGAAATAACTATTCGGAATGGGCTCAGTTGGCCATAGCCGGGCTATGACGTCCTTCATGGCAGTACCAGACATCTTGTGGAGCTCGGCCCACTGGGCCATCTGTTTGTTCAACAATGGACGCTTTGGCGTGTCAAATTGCGACCAAAATAGCTTTTCCGTCGCATGTCCTTCTTGCGGGTGGAAAAACTGATTTGCATCGGCAACACTCTTCGGCAGGTCCATAAAGGTGTCTGGAGAACTCCACAGTTGATTAAGCGGCGCATACTTCGGATTGCCAAACTTAGTTTGCAATAAAAAGGGCTTACCAGCCGCAATCTCCCCAGCTTGTCAGATCTCCTCCTGAGCTGCTCTGGACTTAGACCGGGCTTCCTTCGCCTCTTGTAAGGCCTTGTCAAGATTGGTCGTTTTGGCTTTGTTATCTTTCTCAAGAACTTGGCATCGGCTAGTGGCATCCTTCAGCTCAAGTGCCATTGTAGATATTCTCTCCTCGCACTGACGCCGAGCAGTCTACTCGGCTTTTAATTCGGCGGCTACCTTTTCGGCAGCCGCATTACTCATCCTGGCTTGCTCCTTGGTCCGGGCAAATTCTGCCCGAAGGGTTTCAACTGTGGCGGCACTATCTGCAGTTATGCATATACAAATTCTCATTATCACGCTCATTATATAATACTAGCATGTACTGAATGTCCCAAAGACATACCCTGCGCCTCATCGAGCCACCTGTTAATAAGCGTGATGTCATCATCCGCCACATGAACTTTCTGCTTCAGATGTGCTACCTTTGTAGCTTGGGAAGTCGCCACGGATGTAACAACCTATGTTTCAATTTGTCAGATCATTTCCTGGGCATATATTTTAGATCCTCTAATCACATCCCTTTGGATGTTAACCAGAGTCTCAGGGGCTACAATCTATACATAGGTGCAATTTGCACTTATAATATAATTGAAATTACAATACGTACCTCGAAGCCTCTTAATAGGCTTCATTCAATCCGCTTTTCGCGGACCAAACTCTTTCAACCACCGTACCCATCAAAGTATGATGTTCCTCTAAGATGGAGGCATGTTGCAACATGTCTATCAATGTATCCGGCGCCTCTGGATCCCAAACAGGTTGCATCATCCCTCGGACATTGGATAGTCCAGGACTTTTGTTGTTCCCTGTAGGGGCCGCACACCCCGGACCTTGGGCGGCCGAAGTATTACCTTCGGCCCCGGTCTTCACTGCCTTGTGCGCCACTCGTTGATCGGGAAAGATCCTCCGGGACGACACCTCAGCGTCGACTGCCTTATCAGGCAGGGAGATATGTGGAGGTGTCTCGCTCTCCATCATCTCCGGAATGAGATCCCCAGAAGAGGAGGATTGTTGAGGAGGGCTGCGTGCCGGACTGCCAACATGTGTTTAAAATGTTACCTTTACAGCCAGGAAAGAACGGGATATGTTTAAAACACCCTGGTTCACTTACAATTCGGCTAAGGGCCTATCTTTACAGAGAGACTGTGTGTCAGCATCATCCCCTGACTGGGATACCTTCCCCCGCTTAGAAGCTTCTCGTTTCGAGTCTTCGGAGGCGGTCCTCTTCTTCCCGTGAGGAGAAGGGATGTCAGTTTGCCCTTCCCTTCCATCTTCGGAAGTCGAAGTTCCAATCTCCCTGGACAAATTGCATGTTGTGCCTCCAGAATGGTGGCCAGCTTGGGCCTCTTCGCTCTCATCCTTATTTTCCCCCATCGGCACTTGATATGGTGCCGGAGCCAGCATCCTTGTTAACACCGGATCGACAGAGTCTTCGGGGAGTGGAGCCGAACACCTAATTCTCTCCGCCTTCTTTAGCCAGCCCTGGCCGAGTAGAGTTTTCTCAGTACATTGTTATGAGTAATTTGACTAAACTGTGTTCGGGAGTCAAGTAGTTACCGGAGTATCCGGATGATTGCAGTCAAGGCCGATGTCTTCTGTAGTATTCGGCCACTGTTTTCGTGCCCCGAAGAATAAATTCCACATCCCTTTGAGCATTGTGCCGGAGAAGTGTTGAAGGGTCTGTGGACCTTCCGGATTGAACTCCCACATACGGAGAGGACACCGCTAGCACGGAAGGATCCGGCGGATTAGCATTACTTGGATTATATTGGTGAGACTGGTGCCCTTTTTAGTGAGGCTCCGAATGCGACTTTGCAACGTCTGCACTTCATCAGTAGATCCCCGATCCAGCCCCTTGTTAATCCATGATGCAAGCTGTAAAGGAGGGCCAGATCGAAACGCGGGTGTAGCTGCCCACTGTTTACCCCGGGGTTCGATAATGTAAAACCACTCCTGTTACATAAGTCAGAAGATTATGCGAAAGAGCCCTTTGGCCAAGGAGTGATACGATTGCTTATTGAAAGCGCATCTGCACTATGCTTGTTTCCCGTTGATTACCTTCGGGTTCACGATAAAGGTTTTAAGCCATAAGCTGAAGTGTGGGGAAATCCAGAGGAAGGCCTCGCACGTGATGATGAACGCCGAGATATGAAGGAAGGAGTCTGGAGCTAGATCATGGAAATCTAGCCCGTAATAAAACATAAGCCCTCAAACAAAGGGATGGAGAGCAAACCCAAGCCCTCGGAGGAAGTGAGAGATGAACACAACCCTCTCATTGGATCTGGGAGTGGGAATAACCTGCCATTGAGCAGGAAGCCTATGGAGGATTTCCGTAGTCAGGTATCTTGCCTCCCCGAGCTTTGAGATATCCTCCTCCGTGATAGAAGAGGCCATCCACCAGCCTTGAAGGCTGGGTCCGGACATGGCTGGAAGCTTGAAGCACTGGATTGACCCTTGGGTGTTGGAACTCGAGGTGGGGGTAGAGAAGAGGACTAGCGTGGAAGGAAAAGGACATGCCTTAGCCCCTTTATAAAGGCAACGAATGCCAAACGTCCCCTTCGCAGCCTAAAAACATGCCTATTCCCAAGGAAACATGCCAAATGGTTGGTTACCCACGCCCGTGTTGATGAAAATCCCGCAATAAGGGATATGATCTCTGCTTTGATAAGACGTGCCAATAAAAACCACCTCTCGAAACGTGGAGTGGCAGGCTAGAAAATGATTCAAAATAATGGCCGGGTGATGACGTAATGTTGTGCTACCAAAATTGTCAGCGAATTGGACTCGTGAAATATTATACTCTCTACGATTGTGTGTCGAACTTGTTTTGCAGAGCCGGACATGATTCTTGTGTTCGAAATCTACTTTGAAGTATTCGGAGGAGGAACCCGCCTTGCAATGCCGAAGACAATCTACGCGCCAGACTCGTCGTCATTGAAGCTTGCTTCAGGGGCTACTGAGGGAGTCCTGGATTAAGGGGTCCTCGGACAGTCGGACTATATACTTTGGTCAGACTGTTGGGCTATGAAGATACAAGATAGAAGACTTCTTCCCATGTCCGTATGGGACTCTCCTTTGCGTGGAAGGCAAGCTTGGCGATTCGGATATATAGATTCCTTTCTCTGTAACCAATTTTGTGTAACCCTAGCCCCCTCCGGTGTCTATATAAACCGGAGGGTTTAGTCCATAGGACAAGAATCATAACCTCATAGGCTAGACTTCCAGGGTTTAGCCATTACGATCTCGTGGTAGATCAACTCTTGTAATACCCATATTCATCTAGATCAATCAAGCAAGAAGTAGGGTATTACCTCCATAGAGAGGGCCCGCACCTGGGTAAACATTGTGTCCCCCGCCTCCTGTTACCATTAGCCTTAGACGCACAGTTCGGGACCCCCTACCCGAGATATGCCGGTTTTGACACCGACAGACCCACCAGATGGGCCACCGAATTTCGCGAAAAAAATCCCCCTGAGTGCTAGGACCCACCAGCTACATCTTCGCACGCAAGGAAGTGCGTCCATATTACAGGCAAAAAAATGATTCTCCCCATGACAGCTAGGACCCACCAGCAATAACATCGCACGCAAGGAAGTGCCTCCTTATACTCCCTGACAGTCCGGACCCACCTGGTCAAAGCGTACGTAGCATTGTCATTCTGGTCCCGAACGTGTGCGTACATACTAGTCGATTGGTTTGTCAGCAGGTTGCAGCGATGAACCGTGGCTGAGTAAGGAAGGGCACGTGCTGTAGTAGAGGCACAGACGTAGCATGTCATGCAGTCTCGTCAATATCTTGTACATGTACGTACAACTAGGGTGCAAGAGAGTAAATATGGCCACATACGTACATATGGGCAGGGTCTCAAACGCCTACTCGTGCATACATATGGCCAGGGCTCCTGTACATGGAGAGGCAGCGGAGAGCAGCGACTGCGTCCTATTCATCGGCAGCCAACCGGCTGGGTCAGAACGGAGAAACTGCGTCCTGTTCTCCATGAGGCAACAAAATGCATCGTGTTCATCGGGAGCCAACCGGCTTGGACAGAATAGCCGAAATGAGGCCTGGCGTACCACAGAATGGAGGGAATGGCCTTCTGTTCAACTGCCTACCGTCGAAATGGGATCCTGTTCACCGGCTGGTCGAAATGGGATCTTGTTCACCGGGAGGGGTCTGGCGTACTGCAAAACAGAGGAAACAGACTTCTCTTCGACCTCCTACGGTCGAAACGGGGTCCTGTTGATCGGGAAGGTGTGGTGTACCGCAAAATGGAGGAAACGGACTTCTCTTCGACCTTCTACAGTCCAAATGGGGGTCCTGTTCATCGGGATGGGTGTGACGTACCACAAAACGGGACTCCATGGGCTACTGTTCATCCACCGTCTACTGCCTCGCTCTAGCCTCCACGGGGTATTGTTCATCCACCATCGACCTCCTCCAGCCTCCACCTGCGACCGTTCATCCATGGCGTCTTCCTCCCTGCCTCCACCAGGTACTGTTCATCCACAGGGCTCCTGTTCATCCACAGGGCTCCTGTTCATCCAGCCTCCATCGGTTACTGTTCAACCACCGCTCCACGGTCTACTATTCATCCAGTGCTCCACCGGCTACTGTTCAACCAGCCCTCCACGGGGTCCTGTTCATCCACCCCCAACCAGCTCGATTAGGGTCCTGTTCATCCAGCGGCAATGGCCTCTACTACCATGGGGTCCTGTTCATCCAACCCCCACCAGGAACTGTTCATCCAACCCCCAACAATGCTCACTGTATCAAGAGGCAACAGGTTCGATCTGCTTCAATTAGCACCAGTAGCGAAGGAATCGCTCGATCGGGTTCAGTTAACAGCCAGGGATCGATCGATCGCTCGGGTTCAGTAATGCATAGCAGGTGCAATCGCTCGGTTTCAATAGGCGAACGCCTCACTCGGGTTCAGTTAAAGCCCAACGTCTCGCACCAACGCGCATACATGTACGAGAGGAACGCGCAATCCCTCTGTGCATTGCTTGGCCCCGACCACCCATCATAACCGGGAACTCCGTGAAATTTTCCTCTACGTAGCTTCTACCATGGTTTTTTCCATCATGGACGGCACAAAGATTGTCATGCAGCTGCGTCTCTAGCCCGCCCAGGACGAAAAGCCCATTTTCTGTCATGATTTTTTGTCATAAAAGTGGGAGCCTGCCACATCTATTATGATACTAGGTTTTGTCACAATTATCATCATAGAAGTGTCATAAGCATGACAGAAAAAATTTGTTCAGCCCAAAATGTCACAGATGTGTCTTTTTTTTAGTGTTCACAACACAAAACTCAACAGAAAATCTCATAAGCGCAATTAGTATAAGAAAATAAATCACCTCTTTTGGTACTATTGTGAACACAATCTTTATTTGTATTGGTGTAATATCTATTGTATTCCAGCTTTTCCATGGTTCATACCCCCCGATACTACCCATAGATTCATGAAAATAAGCAAACAACACATAGAGAACATAATCTGTCAAAAACAGAACAATCTGTAGCAATATGTAACTCTTGAATACTTATGTAACTACACAAATTCTGGAGAATTAGGAAAACCTGGGCAATTTGTGTACCAATATTGTGCAAAAATAATCAGATCAAAAGCACGCTGTTGTGAATTATGAAAAACATTTTCCTGGGCGCAAAAGTTTCAGTTTTTTAGCAAGATCAAAACAACTATCATTGCAAGCCATCCCAAAGATCTTACTTGGCACAAACACTAACTAAAACACAATAACACATCTAACCAGAGGCTAGATGATTTACTTATTTAAAAACAGGAAAGAAAAATATTGGGTTGTCTCCCAACAAGCGCTTTTCTTTAAAGCCTTTAGCTAGGTATTGATAATTTCATGATGCTCCCATGAAAGAGAAGAATTGAAGCACAAAGAGAGCATCATAAAACACGTGACAAACACCATCTAAGTCTAACATACTTCCGATGCATAGGCATTTTATAAGCAAACAAATTATCCATGCAAGAAAAAACTAGCATATACAAGGAAGAAGAAAGAGACGATAACAATCTCAACATGAAGAGAGGCAATTTAGTAACATGAAAATTTCTACAACCATATTTTCCTCTCTCATAATAATTACATGTAGGATCATAAGCAAATTCACATAACATATTCTCAACATGATCCACATGCATGCGAAGTTGACACTCTTCCAAAATAGTGGGATTATCATTAAATAAAGTCGTGACCTCTCTGAACCCACTTTTATGAAAAATTTCATAAGATTGAGCACTCTCCAAATATGTAGGACCTAAACTCGACACTCTTGCAAACCCGCTTTCAATATTATTGCAAACATTATTATCAATCTTATATTCATCATGGGGTTTAAATAAATTTTCAAAATCATAAGAAGAATCACCCCAATCATGATCATTGCAACAAGTAGTAGACATAGCAAAATTAGAATCCCCAAGATTAGGGTTTTGCATATTATTAACACAATGGCATTAATGGAATTTATAATAACATCATTGCAATCATGCTTTTCATTTAAGGCACTATAGTGAATCACTTTATAATTTTCTTCTTTCAACACTTCATCACAATTTTCAGATTCACGAATTTCAAGCAAAACCTCATAGAGATAATGTAGTGCACTCAATTCACTAGAAATTGGTTCATCATAATTGGATCTTTTAAAAAGATCAAGTGGAGGATCCATAAACCCTTTGGTTTCTGATTTTCAATAAACATGCAATTATGCCAAGCGAACGAGCAAACAAGCCAAGTAAGACATAAAGGGCAAACGAAAAGATGAACGGAAGGAGGGCGAATAAAAAGGCAAATCCTTTCGAAAATCGTTTTAGAAGTGGGGGAGATGAACAAGAGAGGCAAATGGCGAATAATGTAATGCAAGAGATGAGAGTTTTATGATGGGTACTTGGTATGTCTTGACTCTGTGTAGATCTCCCCAGCAACAGCGCCAGAAATTCTTCCTGCTACTTCTTGAGCTTGCGTTGGTTTTCCCCTTGAAGAGGAAAGGGTGATTGTCGTGGTACTAAGTCTGACAGTAAGAGTAGGGTGTATGTATGAGGAGGCAAGGCCCTATCTACGGCGAGGTTGTACACACGAGTTTACAAGTTCAGGCCCCTCTCGGAGGAGGTAAAAGCCCTACGTCTTGGTGCCCTGAGGCGGTCGACTGGAATATGGTCGTGTGTTAATAGGGGTGCGAACCCTTGTCCCAGAGGAGGGGGTGGCTTATATAGAGTGCGTCGGGACCCCCAGACATCCCCCGTTATAGGGTTCGATGTACATTAAGACGGGGTGTTACTGGTAACGCTAGCTATAAAGTGATATTAATGATCTTTAAGACTACGGAGTGAACGCCTGACCATTGCCATCCTGAGTGACTCTAGGTCTTCTATACTCCGAGTGGTTTCCTGTATGGTCGAATGACTTCATCCAGGTCCAGTGAAATTGGGGGTGTCCGAGTCAGGTGACTGGTCGAGTGGATTGCACTCGATGGCTACTTCAGTCGGTATTTCTTGCTATGCTTTGAATATCCTTGATTCTAGGATAGTGACCTTGGGTAGGACTTATAGGTCAGGCCTATGACCCTACCCTAGGTTCATGGCATCGTCGTTAGCCCCCAAATGGATTGAGGTCTGAGTGAAAAGAGAGTTGAAGTTGACCATGTCTTGACTCTTATGCTTCATAAGCATTCTTACTAAGCTCGAGGTTCATGCTAAAACTTCGACTTCATTTCAGTCGCCTTGATCGATTCATAGGTCATCTAGTGAACTTATGCTAGCAATATTCGAGTGTTCATATGGCGCAAAATCTTCGGCGCGATTGGTTACTGCGGTCCCCGGATCTCACGAGATTCAAAAATTTGGGGAAGCGCGTGAGGCGGAGCATGCCGCAGTAAATGGTACGGATAGACAGGGGTGCCTCAATTTCTGTGCCACCTATTTCGCCACGTATCCGGTGTGTGACTATTGCGGGATTTGATAGGATCGCTTGGGCCCACACGTCAGCCACTCAGAAGCAGGCCCATAAAAGGCGTAGAGGCCGATGCATTTGCACAGTGCACTCCCAATCCCCTTCTTCTTCCTCTACTTCTCCATCGCGTCCTCCTCTGCCCTCGACGTCGCCGCCCCACCCGTGCGCAGTCCACCACAATGGTGAAGGAAAATACGGCGGCCCTAGAGCGCGCGAAGAAAGCGAGGGCGATGGCGAAGGGCAAGAAAACGAGTCGGGGATCGTCGTCGAGGTCCGGGTTGCCGCATGGCTGGATCCAGGGGGACTAGATTCAATCTACGCTCCGTCAAGAAGACTTGGAGGCTGCCGGGGACGAGATCGAGCCTCAGCCGCGGGCGGGTGAGTGCGTTCTCCTCGCAACCCACGTCGCCCGTGGTTTCTCCCTGCCTCTGCATCCTTTTTTCCGGGGTTTTCTGAACTTTTTCGGTGCCCAGCTTCATCACTTCTCTCCCAACACCATCACATACCTTGCTGCATTTGTTTCTGTGTGTGAAAACTTCTTGGGTTGTAGACCGCACTGGGGTCTCTTCATACATATCTTCACTTCTCGTTCTCAATCTGTGAAGAAGGCAAATCCAACTGACAAGAGGACGCACATGATTCAGATGTGCGGGAGCTTAGGGATTCAGATGAGGAAGAGGATCACTTTTTTCCCCTATGACACTTCCTAAGTCGGTTAGGGGGTGGCAGTCGACCTGGTTCTATTGCCAAGAGTTTCCGACCCCCGGACAGTTGACCGGTCTTCTCCCTTTACCCTAGGTCAAGTCCAGCAACCTTCTTCACTTATCGTGTCAGCAGCGGAGAAAGTAAAGACGAACATGCTAGTCAAGCGGGTAGTCCAATTGATCCGTCAGTGCGTGACTGGTATGGATTTATTGGAAGTGTTTCTCAGTCGACGCATCCAGCCACTCCAAGACCGTGATCATTCGATGTGGATGTATTCCGGCTCCAATGACACCGCTCGGGTCCACCCAGAGGAGGTCACCGATGAGATGGTGGCCCAGTGGCTGAAGGGCATTACCAGAAACAAAAACAACCCCGAGGGGCGAGGAGAGTCAACCCATTCGATGCTGAAAATTAGCCGGACAAGGTCTGATCCTTATTACCGAGTGTCTTTCATTCTGACTTGCGACCATCTTTGAATCTGACTGATGTTTGTTTAACTTCTTGTCTTGCAGATTTATACTGAGATGTATTCGATGCCGAACGGAGAGCAAGCCCAACAGCAAGCCCAGGAGGGACTGGAGAGCACGGACGAGAGTGCTGACTGGCAATCTCCTGATGATGACAAGGAGGAAGAGAGTGATGAGTCTGACGACGAAGAAGAGGTCGACTCACCACCCCGCACAGAGCACCGATCCAAGCAGTCTCATGATCCAGCGGGCGGGCGCAACAAGGCTGTGGCTCCGAGCACGCAAGTGCATAAGCGCACTCAGACTTCGACTCCGGAGCCGTCAGAAAAGGTCGCCAAGCAGCCCAAGGTTGTCCCTTCAAAGCCTCGGAAGACCTTGCCCAGGATTAAGATGAATGTTCCCGTCGCTTTTGCGTCAGTGTTCTGTCTTTATGTATTTTTTTGTCGACTCATACTTCTGCTCAGACCGAGTGGGTTTTGAATCTTTCAGTGCTGCAACTTTTGGAACCTCCATGGACATCAACAAGGTTCAGGACGATGAGGAAACTGAAGATGCGGCTACTTCCAAAGCTGGTATGATCATGCAATCTTTTGCTTATTTTGTCGATTGAATTGTCGGTCGATTGAGCTCCTATGGTTGCTTTTTGTGCAGCCCCATGAGACGTCATTGAACTTCTATACGATGATGAAGAAGCGCCTCAGAAGAATATGGGAAGGAGGGTCAAGACTTCAAGTAGGAGAACGCCTGCCGGCTAGGAGCCTCAGTCGACATCAACACCGAAAACGGTGGTCCAGCAGTCCGGAGATCCGACTCGGGCCTTTGTTTATTTTGCCAATCCTGTGTCGATTGACCGTCCTTTGGCTTCGATTGCTCAAGCCCCTGCTTCGCCTGCGCAGCTCCATGCTTCAGACTTGTGATTGCTCCGACTGTATGTCAGAGCCGCGCCCACGGCCACACCTAGCAGGGTAGAGGAGGGAAGCCAAAGCCACAAGACAATCGAGGCAACGCCAAGACCGAAGACACAAGAAGCAAGAGAGCGAGGTAGACTCCCTCGCCAAGACCCTTGCCAGGGCAGCCTCCGCAGCCCCGGCTAGAGCCTTGCCCGGGCAACTTGCCCAACGGCAGCAGAGCGTGCCACCCTTGAGCCCAAGGGTTCCAACGCCATCAACCACATTGTAACCAAGGCTTAGGAGGCACCTCCATGGTGGCATGCAGATCTTCATGAAGATCATAAGCATGCAAGATCAGATGAGGACCAGAAGACAACGATCCTCGGCAAGATCCTCACCGAGGAAATCCATGAGACCTCCGGCAAGATCCTTGCCAGGGACAACTGCAATGCCACGGAAAGACCCTTGCCGGGACCGCAGCAAGATCCTTGTCGAGGACATCACCGGGGCCACGGCCAGGCCCGCACCTGCCAAGACTCCAACGTTGTTCCCATGAAGCCGCTGGCCTAGCCAGCTAGGCGAGCACCTACGTGGTGACGTGCAGCCTCTAGACCAACTCAGCAAGCACCTGCGTGGTGGCATGCATATCTTCGTGAAGACACTGCCACCACACCAGCTCAGTAGCCTGCCGGCCTACATGGCACCACACGCCTCGTTGGCTTAGACGCGTGTCGAAGCAAGGCGAGGCGGCGAAGGATGGGACTGGCCTCGTTGCCATCCCCAATAAAGCAAGGGGACACCTAAGGGGCGCATTTAATGCGTTTTGTCCCATAATGACAGGCGATAAGCTTGTGCACTACACACCTTTCCACCTCCTGTGTGCCACTGTGGCATCCCCTTTTTCCTATAAAAGGAGGCCGGAGGCATACTAGAGAGGGATTCGGCTCTTTGGAACAAGTCGCGTATCGTGGCTAGCTCAAGAACACTCAAATATACACCAAAGTAGGACTAGGGTATTACGCATCCTAGCAGCCCGAACCTAGGCAAACGATCCTTGTGCTGGCTCCTAGACCTGCTCTTTCCACAACCTCGCGCCCGCCGACCGTAGTAGGGATTCCAGTGATCCCAAAGGTGTCATTTGCACTGACATCTTTGGCGCGCCAGGTAGGAGGCGCAGTTGTGAAAGTCCGGTCTAGCAGCTAGTCTAGCAGTTCTTCATCGCCATGGCTCCCGAAAGGAAGACAATGACGCACTGGTCGGTGCAGCTTGATGACGAACTCGCGGGGCTGGTCTCCAATGTGACCCTCCATTAGGGGAGGGGCCGCTGGCGGAGGTGAGGCCGGTGCGCCGCCTCGTCCTCCTCTTCCCCGAACGCCACGGCGGCCTCGGCCTCGCCCCCTCCCCCTTCCTCTCATGGTCGGCTCTGCCGCTGAGGGAGTCCTGGATTAGGGGGTATCCGGACAGCCGGACTATGTACAACGTTCGGACTATTGAAGCATGAAGATACAAGACTCAAGACTTTGGCCCGTGTCCGGATGGGACTCTCCTTTGCGTGGAAGGCAAGCTTGGCGATCTGGATATTATATTTCCTTCCTTGTAACCGACTCCATGTAAACCCTAGCCCTCTCCGGTGTCTATATAAAATGGAGAGGTTGGTCCTTAGAAGGCCGATCACAATTACAATCATACCATCATAGGCTAGCTCTTAGGGTTTAGCCTCTATGATCTCATGGTAGATCTACTCTTGTACTACCCATATCATCAATATTAACCAAGTAGGAAGTAGGGTTTTACCTCCATCGAGAGGGCCCGAACCTGGGTAAACATCTGTGTCCCTCGCTTCCTGTTACCATCAGCCTTGACGCACAGATCGGGACTCGCTACCCGAGATCCGCCGGTTTTGACACCGACATTGGTGCTTTCATTGAAAGTTCCTCTATGTCGTCGCAGCTGGGCTTGATGGCGTCTTCGATTGTCAACAACATGGTCCAGGGCGAGACCTTTCTCCCCGGACATATATTCGTGTTCGGCGGCTTCGCACTGCAGGCCAATTCGCTTGGCCATCTGGAGCAGATCGACAGCTATGCCCCTGACCATCAAATCAGGTTCGGAAACTTGGACTACACGGCGGATATCCGCGGAGACTTGATCTTCGACGGATTTGGGCCCGCGCCAGGAACATCGGACAGTCACGATGAGCATGGCCTGGACCTGCTATCGGACAACACTCGGGATTTCACCCCTACAGTATCCCCAGACTCAAATCCGGAGCAGGCTGCGTTTCCTAGGGACGAAGGGATGGACCCCGCCCCGCAGGCCATACACTCATCGGCGTTGGAGCCGAACACAGGCCGCACTTCTGAGGAAGCCTGTGACTCCGGGCCCTCGGATTCGTATCCGGTTGTAGGTCCTAGTCCGCGCGCTCCCGAGCCCACCAAGCCTGGTTGGGCCCCGGTAACGGAGTTCACCGCTGCGGACATCTTCCAGCACTCGCCCTTTGGCGACATGCCAAACTCATTAGAAACTCTCTCTTTGACAGAGAATTCCGGGCTGAACTATGTCCGGCTCGAATGGGAAGCAAGCAATGAAGAAATTCGTTTCCCACTCACCACCCACTTCATAGCCACGGTTGATGATTTAACCAACGTGCTTGACTTCGACTCCGAGGGCATCGACGGTATGGATGACGATGCAGGAGAAGATTCAGAATTTACGGGGTACTGGACTTCCGCCCCGTCACACGACATATACATGGTGGATACGCCCAAGGAGGATGACGGTGACAATCCGGAAGAGAAAACCCCCGGGCAAAAGCCAAAGTAACGGCGCAGACGCCGTTCCAAGTCTGGCAATAGTAAAAACATCAGCAAGAGCGCTAGAAGGATCGATACTCCGGTCAACCCCGAAGGCAACAACGACCATATGGAACCAGCGATGGAGCAGGATACACCAGGTCACGCCGAACACCGTCCAGAGCAGACGCCCGAGGACAATGATCCAGAGGGACGAGCTCATCAAACCGGCCGAGGACAAGAAGACAGTCCGGACGATGATGCATTCATCATTCCGGAAGAGCGCGTGGAACGAGAGAACCTCCACAGAAAGCTTATGGCGATAGCGAGAAGTCTGAAGAAGCAGAAGCAACGGCTTAAGGCCGCACAGGAAACGCTCAGCCGCAGAAGGAACAAAGTGTTAGACACTAAGGAAAGATATGGCGATGATCGCCATACAAAGAGCTATCCAAAACGCAAGCTACTGCCAGAATTCGACGACGAGGCCATTCCACCAAAGACGAATACGACCAGGAGGCCCAACTTACCGCTCCACAACCGCAACAGAATGGCCACCGACGCCGCGCATGATCTACGTGATCACCTGGATGAGAAGGCCGGCGCAGCTAGATCCATCTACGGATCTAAAGGACACACCCCGGCGAGGGACTATGGTCACCAAAACGATCACACCAATCAAATACCAGTTCGGAATAAACACCGAACACAACAATAGCCGACGGCATGCCACAACACGTCCAAATACAGAGGGGCTGCCTCACCCCCTGTGCTTTACTAATGAAGTACTGGACCATGAATTCCCACATGGCTTTAAACCTGTGAACATAGAGGCATGCGACGGAATGACAGACCCAGGGGTCTGGATCAAGGACTTTATCCTACACATACATATGGCTCGTGGGGATGACCTCCACGCCATCAAATACCCCCCCTCAAACTGAAGGGACCAGCTCGGCACTGGTTGAAAAGCCTCCCCGAAAATTCAATTGGGAGCTAGGAAGAACTCGAAGACGCTTTCAGGGCCAATTTTCAAGGGACTTATGTCCGGCCTCCGGATGCCGATGATTTAAGTCACATAATCCAACAACCCGGAGAGTCTGCCTGCAAGCTTTGGAACAGATTCCTCACTAAGAAGAATCAAATTGTTGATTGTCCGGATGCCGAAGCCTTAGCGGCATTCAAACATAGCATACGTGACGAGTGTCTCACCAGACACCTCAGCCAAGAAAAGCCTAGGACAATGGCAGCCCTAAAAAGCCTTATGACCCGCTTTTGCGCGGGTGAAGATAGCTGGCTAGCCCGTAAAGGCACCAGCGAAGCCAACACATCCGAAATAAGGGATGGCAATGGGAAGCCACGGCGTAATAAAAACAAACGCCAAAACAAGGAAGAGAGCCCAGATAACACAAGGTTAATGCCGGATTCAGGGGCTCTCGACCTAACCAGCAAAATAAGCCATATAAAGGCAGTAAAGAGGGACCGTCCGGGCTGAACAGAGTCCTGGACAGACTATGCCAAATTCATGGCACCCCCGACAAACCTGCGAACCACACGCACAGAGAGTGCTGGGTCTTCAAGCAGGCCGGCAAACTAAACGCCGAACACAAGGGAAGGGAAACACCAAGTGAAGACGAGGATGAACCTCTCCCGCCGAACACTTGGGGACAGAAAAAATTCCCGCTAGAGGTTAAAACAGTGAATATGATCCACGCGACTCGCCCATCCTTGAGAAGGCACGAACGCGCCCATAAAGAAGCGTGCGATATAGAGCCCATCGTACCCACGCCTAACTACTGGATGTCTTATCCGATCACCTTCAACCACCTGGATGTCCGAACTAGTATTCGG
The DNA here is from genome assembly GCF_018294505.1 of Triticum aestivum. NCBI lineage: Eukaryota > Viridiplantae > Streptophyta > Magnoliopsida > Poales > Poaceae > Triticum > Triticum aestivum. Next base: position 433,308,881 of record NC_057798.1, on the reverse strand, counting down.
CACGTCAGATGCCTTGGTGCTTGACCCAATAATCGACGGATACCATCTCACCCACGTCCTCATGGACGGCGGCAGTAATCTCAGTTTAATATATGAGGACACTGTCCGCAGGATGGGGATAGACCCATCCAGAATCAGCAAGATCAACACCACCTTTGAAGGGGTGATACCAGACATTGAAGCCTACAGTAGGGGGTCCGTCATACTGGAGGTAACATTCGGCTCCCGAGGCAACTCCAGAAGCGAAGAACTACTCTTCATCATCGCACCCTTCCAAGGCAGCTATCAAGCATTGCTTGGAAGAACGGCCTTCGCCCACTTCAACGCATTGCCGCACTATGGCTACCTTACACTCAAGATGCCCGGTCCACGTGGCGTCATCACCGTTAGCGGAATAACAGAGCGCTCTTCGCGCGCATAGGAACACGCGATGGCCCTAGCGGCCGGACTATAAGCGGCCTCTAATAAAAAAGATATGATGGGTCGTTAGGACCACATACACGGTTAGACGAGTCCGGCATCTCATATCGAACCAGGGCACCGTATATGTAATCCTATAGAGGATACCAGGGGCTATAAACAAGTAATAAAGCCCCACACTTGGCTCAACCTTATTGGCAGGCCAATGTCTTACACTTTTACTATCCATCGCATACTTACGTTGTACTCTCCTGTGAGTTTTTCCTTTTTCCACAGACAACGTTCACGCGATACCCTTCCAGGATACGGCACAACGGAGACAAAGGCGCAGACGTGCGGCAGGGCCCTGTTCAACAGGTTTCTTTTTAGATTAAGCCCCTGTGTAAACCTTTTCTATTGCCTCTTGTTGCTTAACCATCCCATGGGTTCCATACCCACAGAGGATACTGCCGTTTTTGGCATTTCGCCATGACAGATCAATGCACATACCAGGAAACACAGGTGTCGGGGATTGGGTACGACATATGCCAAAGGATGGCTTATCATGGTGGGAGCGAGTAGAACATTGCCGGTGCTCGGAAGCGGGATGAGGCAAAGACATGCATGCCGGCGGAACATACCTAGCTTCAGGGCTCTCCGAGGAGATAACACCCCTATTGCTGCTCTGTGGGGTCTCCGCATGGTCACTATGGCAAAGTGGTTACAATGGTGCTCCTGGAGCTGTTTCTGGTGGTAGGAGAGGGCGAGGCTAGCTCTCTCCTTCCTATGATCTAAGGTCTTTTCCTCTCTGGGTCCGAACCCTTTGCATGGGCTTCCCGGGGGGGTTATATAGGCCTACCCCCCAGGGGTACAAGTGTAATCTGGCTGGGCGCGGGTCCCAGCCGTCTGTCTCTCAGGCCGTCATCCTCTCTGCCGACTATTGGGGACCGCCGACTGGCGGGCCCCGAGGACAGGCCTGATACTGTAGCGGTACTCTGGATGACACTGGCTTGGCCACGTAGTCATGGCAACAGCGCCGCCGTCTGGCGTGCGTTCACTGTCGCCATTCCCCATCTTGTCTGGTTAATGGCGGGCGGGGCCCGTGGGAGAGGGGTCGGCCGACTCAAGAGGGCCGACTCCCATGGTCCGTCTTCAGGGCGCTCGTGCCGTCTTCTGTCTACCCACTGACACGCGGCCCCGCCGTCCTTGGGTCGTACAGGCAAGCATCGTGGGCACAGTGCGCCGCCCACTGTGGCTGAGGTCAGGGTAGGCATGGCAACAGTGCCGCGCCTCGCCGGAGATCTTCAGCGATACAACTTACTGTAGCCATGCCGGCCCCTTGTAAGCAAGGGGAATGGCCATGCCATGGCCGTACCCCACCTCGCCCTTCGAGACGAGGGTGGAGTCGCGGGCCGACTCTCCATAGCCGGCCTCCCTGGAAGTCGCCGGCCATGAGTCGGCTTATCTTGGAGTCGCCGTCCGGGACTCGGCATATCTTGGAGTCGCCGCTGGGACTCGGCATATCTTGGAGTCATCGGCTGGGACTTGGCATATCTTGGAGTCGCCACTGGGACTCGACATATCTTGGAGTTGCCGTCTGGGACTCGGCATATCTTGGAGTCGCCGTCTGGGACTCGACATATCTTGGAGTCGCCGTTTGGACTTGGCCTAGGCGGCGCTACTGATCCCAATGTCTTGAAAGGTTCTGGGGCTCGGGTCAGCCTACCCGTGGCCCATTACTCCGACAGTAGTCCCCGAAGCTGGTGAGGCTCCGTGGATACTGCGTCGTGGGGCCTCAACAGTTTCATTTTTTAGGACTTCTCTTGCCGTCTTCCTTCAGGCCGACTGTCCGAAAGTCGGATTCGCAGAGGGCCGTCTGGCTTCGTAGAGAGTTCGAAAGTCGTGGCGAGAGACCAGGCGGCGTGCCTGATATGCTTCCCCGCGGCCGCCCGCCGCGGTCCTATCGCGTGGTGCCACGTGGCAAGGATAGTCTGCCTACCCACGCGCGCGATGGGACGGGCCGTCAGGCGGGGCCCGCCACTACCACGCCTCGGCACACGAACGGATCCGTTGTGGCGGTGCGGACGGTTGGGTTTCCCACGTCGTTACTACGCGCAGTAACTCCATGGGGTAAGTCGTGGGGGGGGGGGGCGTGGGGTCCTGCGCGCAGTTAATCCCACACCCGCCCCATCGGCTTCTCAGCCCTCAAGGCTATAAGTAGGCGGGGGGGGGAGAGGAGCGGTGAGCACGTGCGCCCATCTTCCCTGGTCCCTCGCCTCCTCTTGCCTCCTTTCCTTCCTCGGTGTCGAGCAAAAACACACCACACCACAGCGATGAGCTCTTCCTCCGCCGCCACTACTCCCGCCGTGCGCTCCGGCGTGTGGGACGGCTCGGAGGTGGATGATGACCACATCGAGTTCCTCCGCCGGACGTGCCGCCTCCCCGGCGCAGACCTCGTGCACGCCTGCGCCGCGTCGGAGGGGGAGATTCTGCCGGCGCCGGAGGAGGGCGAGCGGGTCATCTTCCGCTCGCACCTCATGTGCGGCCAGGGGCTGCCGGCGAGCGGTTCTTCCGTTCCTTCCTGGAGTTCCACGGGCTCCAGCCGCACCACCTCACCCCAAACACGGTGGTGCTACTGTCCGCCTTCGCCACTCTGTGCGAAGGCTTCCTTGGCGTCCTCCCCACTATCGAGTTGTGGGGAGAATTCTTCTTGTCCAAGCTCGGCACGCACGTCGCCGGCGTGCCGGCTCAATGCGGCGCCTTCATCGCGATGCGGCGGTCGATGGCCGACAATCCTTTCCCCGCCATCGCACTGATCAAATCGGTGAAGATGTGGCAGCGGTCGTACTTCTATGTGAAGAGCGTTGCCCCTGACGGGGACTGGGTCAATCTGCCACCTTATGAAGCCGGTTCGCCGGCTGGGAGGCTCCCCAGCTGGTCTAATCGGGCCAAGATGCTGACTCCCGCCGGAGCCACCGCCGTGGCGCGGCTCCGAGTTCTGACGCAGTCGGAGGGCCTCGTTGGGGCCGACTTGCTTGCTGCCTTCGTGGTGCGCCGAGTCCTCCCTCTTCAAGGCCGGCCTCATCTGATCAGTCAGATGAGCGACCACCAAGACCCGAGTCGGATGTGCACCAGGGAAATGCCCCACGCAGAGGTGGCAAACATGGTGAACCACATCATGAACTGCAAGCTCGGGGAGGACTGGCAATTCGGCAAGGAGCCGTACTCGCGTGCCAACCCCCCTCCAGTGGTAAGTCGCATCTCTTTACCGCTTTGTCTTCTTCATAGCCGACTCTGACTTCTGATTTTCATTGGTTTCTTTGAACTAGTAGCCCCTCATGCAGCCCGCGGCCGGTGTCACGAGGCCATCCCGCGAGTTCGTCCCCGACCGAGCGGAGAGCGACATTGACGACCCCAACTTGGGGGCGGCGGCGATGGAAGCCTACGCCGAAGGCGGGGGAGGAGGAGCGGGAGGCGGCCTCAGGCCCTCAGCCACCTTCGCCGACTGGCCTGATGACGACGCCGAAGGGGAAGTCATCCCGCGCCACTAGCCAAGGGTCGGCCCATCGGGCGTGGGTTCCTCCGCCATCCTGGCCGGCCAAGGCGGCTTGAAGAGGCGCCAGACTGGGTTGAGTTCGTTCGGCGGGAAGCCGAAGAAGCTCAAGGGGGCGGCCGCCGCGACCAAACGGGAGGAGGCGGCTGCGAGGGCCAACCGCTTCTGCAAGGAAGTGAAGAGGCCGCCGCTAGTCTCTGCGTAAGTGTTTCCTCCTTTGTCCTTATTTTTCTTCGGTGAATCTCGTCCGAGTTTCTTTTTTTCATTTCTTTTTTGCTTCAGGGCTCCCCTCACCCTTGAGAGGGTCGCCGTCCCCTCCATGATGGGGTCGGCGGAGACGTCAGCCACCACTCGGCGGGTTGACCCTGCCGCCGACCTCCGGGAGGAGAGGGTGCGAAACGCGCGGGAGAAGCGCTATGAGGAGGAGGTCGCCCGTTTGGAGAAAGCGGAGGCCGAGAAGGCGGCGGCCTCCGCCCAGAAAAAACTGGAAGAGGCCGAAGCCGCCGCAGCAGCAAGGCGACAAGCCGAGGAGGCCGCTCACCACCAATCGGCGCTGCTCGTCATTCCGCTGTCCTCGGCGCCGCCGCCCCCGGAGTTCACGGGGCAGACTGGAGAAGCCGGCGCCGAGAACCCTGTCGTGGAGAAGGAAAGCGACGAGGCCTCCATGTTGGACACGCTCGTTCTGCCACCACCGCCTCCGCTGCCGTCTGGGAGAGCGTACGGCAAACAGCCGGCAGGCCCGCCGGTGCCTCCGACTGCGGACGAGTCCGAGGCGAGGCTGCTTCTCCAAGTCGCCTCGCCAGTGCACCGTCGTCTTGAGAGGGCGACCTCGGTGCCGCGACCCCGGGAGACTGGCGCCGCCAGCTCGGCAATCCCAGACGCCGAGGCGACGAGCGCCGCGCCCATTGGGTGGTTGCGCGGAGGCGGCACATGGCCGCTGAACCAAGCGCTCCTGGACGTCCAAGCGAAGCTGCGAGCTGAAGGCGACGCCATTCAAAACTGCACCAAGGCACATCTGGCAGCGCGAACGGCCGTCTGAGTATGTCTCTATCTTTTTATTCTTGTTTTTCTCTGTGGGGGCGTGCCAGCGCACCCACTGGGTGTAGTCCTCGAGTTTCGGGCCGGCTGCTGAGCAGGCGGTTCGGAACTCCCTCTGGCGAGTTCCAAATATTAACTTTGTCTGAAATGCTTTTTTGCAGGAGTATCACAACCTCCGTGCTACCGCCTTCAACCGAAATGTTGAGGAGCTAGGCAGGTGGACTGCCGACTTGTCGGAGAGCCGGGGTGAGTCCTTCTTCTTTTTCGCGGGGGCGCGCAGGCGCACCCGCGGGCTGTAGTCCCCGAGATTCGGGCCGACTGCTGAGCAGTCTGGCCGGATCTTCTTAGCGACTTTCTTTGTTGATGACTCATCGTCTTTCGTCTTTTTCTTCTTCAGAGGCCAACGCCACCCTTCAGCAGCAGCTGGGCGAGGCCAACACCGCCTTGCACGCCAAGGAGGAGGAGTGCAGCAACCTCGCCACAGAGCGCGACCTGCTGGCCGCGCAGCTGGCTGAGCAGAAGGAGCTGCTCAAGAAGGCGTAGGACGAGGCCGAGAAGAAGGAGGCCGCTCTCCTGGCCGAGTTCGAGAGCGAGCGCTCCTCCTGGACTGACAGGGAGGCAATGCTGACCTCCGGCTTCCATGAGATCGAAGACATCATCGATGGTGAGTTTCTTTTATTCCTTTCTTCTTCGAGCTTCCGACTATAGGCCGGGCCGATTTCTGGCTCTTTCGACTCACTTCTTTCTTTTCTTGGCAGACTTCTTCCCTGGCCACTCTCAGGCGGTCACTCAGGCCATCGAAGCTGATCGCGAGATACGAAGGGCAAGCGGCGCGGAGATCGCCGCCAATGCCCCTTGAACCGTCGATGAGCAGCTCCTGAGCATCGAGGCCCGTCTTCGTCCTGCCCATCGGCTGATGCGCCGGCTTCAGCATGCCGTCGCCTAGGCGGTTGCCGCTCTGTGGCCAGACATGCCAGCCCTGCGCACCGCCAGTCTAACCGCCGACTGGCTGGAGGTTGCAGCTGGCTGTCTTGAGGCTTGGAAGGGTTCCTCGGCCCGGGCCAAAGCACGCCGGGCCTTGGAATTCGTCAAGGCGTGGTATCCAGGGCTGGACCTGGACCGGCTGGCCACGTTCCGGTCGGAGGCTCAAGCAGAGTTGGTGGCAGTGGAGGGTGCCCTTGTCGAGCGTGCGGCGGCGATTGCCGACTACACGGACACCAGTGTCTTCGTCCCCGAGCGGGCTGCAGGCGGCGAGGAGGTGCCGCCAGAGTGGTTCGGGATGAACCCGGACTTCGGCGAGGACTCGGCGGAGGTGATTGACTCCAGCACCGAGGAGGAAGGCGAGGCGGAGGACGAAGGCGAGACGGAAGTGCCAGGAGTCGGAGCAGGCGACCAGCCTCAGCTTGACCGCGCCTCCAGCAACGAGCCGCGTCTAGAGAAGGCGACCGCCGGAGGCGATCAAACCGAGACCGCCCAGCCGGCAGCCCCGGTGCCTGACACCGCCATCTCCTCCGATCCTTCGATCCCAGATGCCGCCTCCTAGGCTGCCGTTTTCGCCTCTGCTTTATCTGTCTTAGCAATCTTTTGGAAAACTTTGTTAAATGCGAACAGTTCCACCCGCGGGGTGTATTTTGAACTTCTACTCAAAGATTCGGCCAAGGGCCTATGTAAATATTAATCCGCGTTCTATCTTTCCTTGCTCATTGCTCTTTAGGCTTTTCCCTTTGCCGCCTTCCCTTAGTCGCCGCCTTGCCAGTCGAACAACCACTCTGTGGACTGTTGTTGGATCAAATGCTTGGCTACTTTGGGAAGGAAAGTACTCGGCCATTTTAGAGTCTCTTTTAGCAAGTCGGATAGAAAGCGGCAAGCCGACTACCCAAGAGTCGGCTGTCCTTAATAGAGGCTAATAGAAGCGGCAAGCCGACTGCTCATGAGTCGGCTTTTTGCTTCAGAAATGCTAGAAGCCGTCTTACGCTATGTTCGTGCTTTGGGTCCTTAGCCATTTTTCGTGTGGGCGCCCATTCTTCCTCACTCCTGGCCACCAACAGTCGCTCTGCGAGCTGCGGCTTTGTCAGGAGACGGCTTAGGCACCGCACACTACTTGCCTGACTGCGGGAAGCTCCTCATAGTGCAAACCGGCATTAACAAAGAGTAATATACTTGAATGCATAATTCTTATCATACGGATAACAAAAGAAGGCAGTCCCCGAGCTCGTCTCGGGGGAGCCAAAGTCTTGGTACTTTAATACAAAAGGGGAGCGTGATACATACTGCATCAACTGTGGGCCTCGCCAGTCGCCGTCCGGGACGTCGCACCCTGGTCTCGGCGGGGTGGTGGGTCGTCGTTTTGTCGCTGCGGCGCCTCTGCGCGCCATCCGGCTTCGTTCTGCATGACAGCCGTGTTGAGGAGCTGCTGAACTCGCTCTGTCATCATGCGGCGCTCTTCGCCCTCGAAGTTTTCGAGCTCGTCTGCCGCCGCCTGGGCGGCACGGAAGTTCTCAGCAGGCGTGGCATACACAGGGCGATCAGCCCCGAACTGATTGGCGATTGCCGCGCCGCGTTGTCGGACCGCGCCTAGGCGGCTAGGCCTAGTCGGAGCCGGCGAGCCGCCCACGGCGCGATCCATCTCGCACTGGTAGGCTTCTAACAACCGCCTCATGCTTGCCAGCTTCTTAGCACCCTTGATAAGCTGAAGGCGGCGTGCCTCCAGCGTCTCGGCGTCAGCGTCTCCCGGAATCGGCGTAGTAAGGTCTCGCAGAGCCGCGTCGAGCGGGTCGTGCGCTCCCTCACCGGAACGCTCGCCGTGATCGAGGACGAGAACCTCCGTGACGGTGCTCCCGCCGCTCCCCTTACAAGGGAGCGGCTCGTCGTAGACCACCACGTTGGTGGGAAATGCGTCGAGCCATGCCGTGTCTGAGTCGACCAGCATCGGGTCGGTGGATCCTATGGACTCCAGGTCCACGATAGGCTCGCCGGCGACGTGGAGTTGGTGGAGGAGACCCGCGAGGAGGCTCTCGGGGCCGCTCGTGCCAGCGTCGGACGCAGGCTCGTCGGAGAGGCGAACCTCACCGATAAGCTCGGCGAGGCTGCTGGCCGCGCAGGCGATATCGGCGCCGCGCAGCATGTCGGCGCAAACTCCATCTGGCGTGCTGAGCTGGCTGCGCTCGCGAGGAAGGAAAAGGGTTCCCGTCCAGAGCAGGTCTCCGGATGACGGTGCACCTCGCCCCACGGTGGGCGCCAAATGTCGGGGATTGGGTACGACATATGCCAAAGGATGGCTTATCATGGTGGGAGCGAGTAGAACGTCGCCGGTGCCCGGAAGCGGGATGAGGCGAAGACATGCACGCCGGCGGAACTTACCCAGCTTCAGGGCTCTCCGAGGAGATAACACCCCTACTGCTGCTAGAGTGGGGTCTCCGCATGGTCACTATGGAAAAGTGGTTACAATGGTGCTCCTGGAGCTGTTTCTGGTGGTAGGAGAGGGCGAGGCTAGCTCTCTCCTTCCTGTGATCTAAGGTCTTTTCCTCTCTGGGTCCGAACCCTTTGCATGGGCTTCCCGGGGGGGTTTATATAGGCCTACCCCCCAGGGGTACAAGTGTAATCTGGCTGGGTGCGGGTCCCAGCCGTCTGTCTCTCAGGCCGTCATCCTCTCTTTCGACTATTGGGGCCCGCCGACTGGCGGGCCCCGCGGACAGGCCTGATACTGTAGCGGTACTCTGGATGACGCTGGCTTGGTCACGTAGTCATGGCAACAGCGCCGCTGTCTGGCGTGCGTTCACTGTCGCCATTCCCCATTTTGTCTGGTTAATGGCGGGCGGGGCCCGTGGGAGAGGGGTCGGCCGACTCCAAAGGGCCGACTCCCATGGTCCGTCTTCAGGGCGCTCGTGATGTCTTCTGTCTACCCACTGACAGGCGGTCCCGCCGTCCTTGGGTCATACAGGCAAGCATCATGGGCACAGTGTGCCGCCCACTGTGGCTGAGGTCAAGGCAGGCATGGCAACAGTGACGCGCCTCGCCGGAGATCTTCAGCGATACGGCTTACTGTAGCCATATCGGCCCCTTGTAAGCAGGGGGAACGGCCATGCCGTGGCCGTACCCCGCCTTGCCCTTCGAGACGAGGGTGGAGTCGCGGGCCGACTCTCCATAGCCGGCCTCCCTGGAAGTCGCCAGCCATGAGTCGGCTTATCTTGGAGTCGCCGTGTGGGACTCGGCATATCTTGGAGTCGCCGCTGGGACTCGGCATATCTTGGAGTCGCCGTCTGGGACTCGGCATATCTTGGAGTCGCCGCTGGGACTCATCATATCTTGGAGTCGCCGTCTGGGACTCGGCATATCTTGGAGTCGCCGTCTGGGACTCGGCATATCTTGGAGTCGCTGTTGGGACTTGGCCTAGGTGGCGCTACTGATCCCAATGTCTTGAAAGGTTCTGGGACTCGGGTCAGCCTACCCGTGGCCCATTACTCCGACAACAGGGTTTATAATGAATGGGCATTCTTGAGCCCATCGTCTATTATAAAGTCCGAATACCTTCGGGAGTGTTCGGCGTCACGAGTTTGGCCTTATATGCATCAGCTCCGAATCATGTCTTTGGTCAAATGTTGGGTTTGCCCGGCTCCTTGGTTTGCCGCCTTACGTTCCATTATTATCGGCTAAGGTGGCCAAAGGAGAACTACTGCGATTGTGCCCTGGTTATTCCGGACGAGCACCTTAGTAGAGAAAGCCGAAAACTGACTGTCATGATGCAGCGAGAGACTTTTCAACCACTCGAGGACTCACCGGAATCTTTAGGATTCCTCCGCATTAACGAAGGGCCATTTCCCGGTCATGTACATGCATGCTCGTATTCGGATGCACGCGAAAGTACCAGGGGCTACATAGTAGCTCCAATGTTAGACTCCCACGGCTAAGCGAAAGTGTTACAACTACATAGTCCGGTTGCCTAGTTCGACGTGCGATCACCTCCTTAATGGACCAAGACGTTGGATCAAGTGTGATTAAGCATATTTCTTCGCGAACACCCCCGCATTGCATGCGTGGGGGCTGAAGCCAATGACTGCTAACTTTCGGATTACATATTTATATATACATATATATAAATGGCCGCACAGGGGACATAATCATATTCTCAGGCAAATAGTATAAATATAGCCTCATAATCAAAATAAACATTGTTTTTACAATGATTTCATCATTCAAACAAGAAATTCTTTGAGCATTGCGCCTCTATTAGGCGGGTACCTTCTGTGACCTGCGCCAAGTAGTGCTCGGCCGGATATTGGCCCCCCACCGAATCCTGGGCCGCTATAATGGTGGCATCCATATCCGTCCAATAGGCTTTAACGCGGGCAAGAGCCATCCGCGCACCCTCTACACACGCCGACCTCCTCATGGCATCGATCCGAGGCACGACCCCAAGGAACTGTTGCACCAAACCAAAGTAATTGTACGGCTTAGGCCCCTTGGGCCAAAGATGGTCTATTACAGACCGCATTGCAAGCCCGGACAGCCTGTGAAGCTCCGCTACAGCAGCCATCTTGTCACTTAACGGGAGCGGGCGAGTGGGAGCATGGGATTGCGACCAGAAAAGCTTCTCCACTTCCTTGTCACCTTGACCTTTGAAGAAGTCGGCACCGTCAGCCGTACTCTTCTCCAAATCCGCATATGCGTCCGCAGGACTCCAGCGTCCATCCAGGGGAGCGTACTTCGGATCAAAAAAAATTCATCCGCAGCAAATAGGAGCCCCCAGTCGCGATTTCACCGGCCTGTCGAAGCTCCTCCCGCGCACCCCTGAGGTCGTTCCGGATTTCCTTGGTGGCATTGAGTGCCTTCTTCAGTCTGCGGCATTTTTCAACTCAATAGCCATTTTGGCTCTCTTTTCCTCGCTTCGGCTATGAGCAGCCTGTTCGGCCCTCAATTCCTCGGCCACCTTTAGGGCAGCCGCATTGCTCACCCGAGCCTGTTCCTTGGCTTGAGCAAGTTCCTCCCTCAGGGCCTCCACGGCGGCAGCACCATCTGCAGTCCAAACATATTACATTAATATATGCCACCTTAATATTTTCCTGTACATGGGAAGACAGGGCACATACCTTGTGATTTATCCATCCGCTCATTCACTAGCGTGATATCGGCATCAATCGACCCAATTCGCCTCGTCGGTTCGGCAACTTCAACGGACGGGCCGGCGACCGGACCCACAGGTACCTGCACATATTTACAACACAAATTATTGGTTTACGATCCCCCGTTTGCCGCCTAGGGCGGGCAACCAGAGTCTCAGGGGCTACTATCTATATGGTGTATTCTAAACTACATACCTCAAAGCCTCTGAGCAGGCTTGTAAATGCTTCATTCAAACCGCCGGTAGCGTATGAAATCTTCTGGAGCACCATGCTCATTAATGAGTGGCGCTCCTCCGAGAGCGCAGCTCCCTCCAGTAAGCCTGTCAGTATGTCCGGCCGGACATTGAACTGCGCCGGACCCTTCCCATCACCACTCGTTGGAGCCAAACGCCCCGGGCTCAGGGGGGCTGACGCATTGACTTCCGGCTTCGGCAGATCCGGACTCCTCCTTGACGACAGCTCGGTGTCGCCTGCTTCATGAGCTGGAGAGGTAGGTGGGGTCTCGCTCTCCATCATCTCCAAAGGAAGATCCCCCGAAGATGAACTCTGTCGAGAAGAGCTGCTAGCCGGACTGCAAAAAAAAATCCTGGTTATTGATCTAGGAGAAGCATGGTACCTTTGAATTAATGATTGACTTATAGCACGGTGGAGGGCTGGCCCGTTGGTGGGCATAACGCGGTGAAGATGCCCGTCGCGGCAGAGCCCCTTTGTGATACCTTCTTCCCTAGTTTGGGCGTTTCCGCCTCCAAGTCTTCGGAGGCGGCCCTCTTCTTCCCGCGCGGGGAGGAGGCCTTAGCCTCCCCTTCCCGACTATCCTCCTTGGGGGAGGTAACAAATTCCCCGGTTCGGATGCGTAGCGTGTGGGGTTCGGTTTCTTCGTTCCTCCCCTTGTCTTTCCCCGAGGGCATTCTGCTGAGTACCCGGTCGAGCATCTTGGCCATGGTAGGGGCGGGCGAGCCTTCGGGAAGTGGCGCCGGACACCTGATTCTCTCTGCCTTGCTGAGCTATTCCTGGACGCGGATGATTTTCAGAATAAACAATCATTGCAAATACAAAACAGGGTGTCTGGCATCAAGGCTACTTACTTGGGTATCTACGCGGTTGCCGCTTAGGCCCGCATCCTCGGTGATATCCGGACACTTTACTTTCTGTCCGAAGAATAATTTACACATCTCTTCGAGCTTCAAGCCGAAGAAGTGCTTGACAGTCCGCAGACCCTCCGGATTGAACTCCCACATCTGGAGAGGCCGGCGTTGGCACGGCAACAACCGTCGGATTAACATCACTTTCATTATGCTGACGAGGTTAATGACCCTCTCAAGAAGCTCTCGGATGCGATTCTGCAGTACTGGTACATCACTAGCGGGCCTCCAATTCCGTCCTACGTCTGCCCAAGACGCCAACTGTGATGGAGGGCCCGAGCGGAACTCGGGGGCAGCCACCCACTTTGTGCCTCTGGGAGCCTGACGTAAAACCACCTCCGTTGCCATACATCGGATACTTCTGGGAAAGAACCCTCTGGCCATGAGGCATCAGTGTTTCTGCTTATTACGGCACCTCCGCACTCCACATGTCGCCCCTCGATCATCTTCGGCGTCAGATTGAAGGTCTTGAGCCATAAGCCGAAGTGTGGGGTGACGTGGAGAAAAGCCTCGCACACGATAATGAACGACGAGATATGGAGGATAGCGTCTGCAGCCAGATCATGAAAATCCAACCCATAATAGAACATGAGCCCCTCACAAAGGGATTGAGGGTGAGGCCCAAGCCGCAGAGGAAGTGCGGGACAAAAACGACGCACTCATTAGGCTCCGGTGTGGGGATGACCTGCCCAGGAGCAGGAAGCCTGTGTTGGATGTTGGCGGTCAGGTATCCGACCTCCCTAAGCTTCGCAATGTCGTCCTCTTGAATCGAGGAGGCCACCCACTAGCCTTGAGGGACGGATCCGGACATATTGGAGGATCTGGGGTGTCGAAGCTTGGGTTTCGGGTGTTAGAACTCGAGGTGCAAGAAGGAGCGAGGAAGGTGGAAAAGAGGCATAGGCATTGACCCCTCTTATAAAGGGGATGAATATCAAGAGTCCTTGTTGTGACCGTTTGAGACTTATCTAAAAACACACATGGTAATACCAACGGCTGTCATGGGGTCATGCGCGCTCATATTAATGGAAAATCCCGTAATAAGAGGAACATGATCTCTGCCTCGATGGGACGTGCCAATGAAACCGCCTCGTAACACGAGTCGAGGTGGGGTAAGAAATGTCAGTTCGCGTTGGACCAGGCCATGATTCAAGGGCACGACGCACGAAGATTGCCAGCAAATCAGATTTATACCATGTGAAGATCATCTTGCAGATCCGGACACAGTCTACGTGTTCGATAACCACTTTGGAGTACTCGGAGAAGGAACCCGCCTTGCAATGCCGAAGACAATACTGCGCGCCGAACTCATCCTCATTGAAGCTTGGTTCGGGTGCTACTAAGGGAGTCCTGGATTAGGGGGTATCCGGACAGCCGGACTGTGTACAACGTCCGGACTATTGAAGCGTGAAGATACAAGACTCAAGACTTCGGCCCGTGTCCAGATAGGACTCTCCTTTGCATGGAAGGCAAGCTTGGCGATCCAGATATTATATTTCCTTCCTTGTAACCGACTCCATGTAAACCCTAGCCCTCTCCGGTGTCTATATCAACAGGAGAGGTTGGTCCTCAGAACGCCGATCACAATTACAATCATACCATCATAGGCTAGCTCTTAGGGTTTTGCCTCTACGATCTCGTGGTAGATCTACTCTTGTACTACCCATATCATCAATATTAATCAAGCAGGAAGTAGGGTTTTACCTCCATCGAGAGGGCCCGAACCTGGGTAAACATCTGTGTCCCTCGCTTCCAGTTACCATCAGCCTTGACGCATAGATCGGGACCCCCTACCCGAGATCCGCCGGTTTTGACACCGACAGCCGCCACGAGCTCCTGGGAAGGAGGGGCATCCTGTCGAGCAGAGACCCTCGTCGCTGCCATCGGAGCACCGATGCGTCCTCTCGCCATAGCAATGGATGGAGAATGGTGACAAAGGAGAGATGCGAGGGGATGCTCCTCCTCCTCCTCCTAAGTCCCCTTTTTCATAGCTGAGCGAAGGAGGCTAAAAGACTAGCTCTGCGCCTCTGAAGAGCCCACTCGGGTCTGGCTCATTAAGTGGCGACGAGCGAAGTCATCAACCGCCCTCTCCGCCCAATGAAGGCACGCGAGTATCAGCCACCGTACGCCTTCCCATATCCCATGCGTCTGTCACCTACCCCACGCCGTGCATGCGGCATACGTGGCACAAGGGGCTGGCCTAGTGGGAAACATGGAACGACAATTACAAGGCAGAGAAAGTAAATGAGCAGTGGCCCTGCAGTCTTAAAGGGACACGTGAGACGCCTCATTACTATTCACCGAAGGGTGACACACGCATGCTTCGATCACCCCACGCATGATCCCCACGTTACGCATTCGACGCGGGACGTGGGGAAGCGCAACGAGCAAGAAAGTTACCGTGATAAAAATCCGCCCCGCCTGCCCGCGCACCATTCTGGGCCTAGCCCAACAACACGTCGCGCTTATGTGTGGCCCAGGCCCGGGGGCTCCTGTCGGTGTACGAAAGTAGGGGCTCTCCTTTGTACCCCTTTACTTGTGAATGGGCAATCAGAGCCGCGCCCACGACCACACCTAGCAGGGCAGAGGAGGGAAGCCAAAGCCACAAGACAATCGAGGCAACGCCAAGACCAGAGACACAAGAAGCAAGAGGGCGAGGTAGACTCCCCCGGCAAGACCCTTGCCAGGGCAACTTGCCCAACACCAGCAGAGCGCGCCACCCTTGAGCCCAAGGTTTCCAACGCCATCAACCACATTGGAACCAAGGCTCGGGAGGCACCTCCATGGTGGCATGCATATCTTCGTGAAGATCATAAGCATGCAAGATCAGATGAGGACCAGAAGACGAGATCCTCAGCAAGATCCTCGCCGAGGACATCAGCGGGGCCATGGCCAGGCCCGCACCTGCCAAGACACCACCGCCATTCCCATGCAGTTGCCGGCCCAGCCAGCTAGGCAAGCACCTGCGTGGTGACGTGCGGCCTCTAGACCAACTCAGCAAGCGCCTGCGTGGTAGCATGCAGATCTTTGTGAAGACACTACCACCGCACCATCTCAGCAGCCTGCCAGCCTACATGGGGCCACGCACCTCATTGGCAAGGACACGTGTCGACGCAAGGCGAGGCGACGACGTACGGGACGGGCCTCGTTACCGTCAAAATAAAGCAAGGGAACACCTAAGGGGCGCATTTAATGTGTTTTGTCCCGTAATGACAGGCGATAAGCTTGTCACTATACACCTTTCCACCTCATGTGTGCCACTGTGGCATCCCCTTTTTCCTATAAAAGGAGGCCCGAGGCATACTGGAGATGGATTCGGCTCTTTGGAACAAGTCGCGTATCGTGGCTAGCTCAAGAACACTCAAATATACACCAAAGCAGGACTAGGGTATTACGCATCCTCGCGGCTCGAACCTGGGTAAACGATCCTTGTGCTGGCTCCTAGACCCGCTCTTTCCACAACCTCACTCCCGTCGACCGTAGTAGGGATTCCAGTGATCCCATAGGTGTCGTTTCCACTGACACTGTACTACCGTCGTCGCTCTTTGCTGCTCATCATACTCCAGATGACCCGGCAGGTGCAACCAAGGAAGCCATACTCCAAGAAAACCTTATGATGGAGCAAATGAAGGTGGTGCACGAGGCAAGCCAGGATGCCTATAACGCTAGCTCTACTCTACATGTTAATGTCAAGGTCAGTTGATTTACGACTGATCTTCCAATTTGATTTTTGCCCTGCTACGATATAGTAGTTGTAAGTTGCTGATTCATTGTCTGTAAGATGTCCCTAGATGAGTGTTTTGGAACCTTTTATGTGCATCTATCATGAGTCCGCACTTTTTTTATCCAATCACCCACTGGGTGTTTTAACTTATTGCTGAATAGTTCTTCCACTTGAGTCGACCAAGTTGAGTCGAGTATATCTCTGAACCAGTGGGGACATGCAAAGTGCACCCACTGGGTGTAGTCCCTGAGACCGCAGTCGGATGTTTGATTCGGCGGGGGTCTTTGTCAAATGTCTCTTCATTGTTCTTTCACTCGGCGGAATAGTTTGATCTGAGTGGGTTCCAGACAAGTGGTGGCACACAGAGTGCACCCACTGGGTGTAGCCCTTGAGACCACGGTCGACTGCGGGCAGTCGGCTGGGGTCTGAGAATCTCTCTTTTCTTGCATACTCAAGTTGGGCAGACCATGCTGAGTGGTAAACTGGACCAGTGGGGGCACGCCAAGTGACCCACTGGGTGTAGTCCCCGAGACTACTGTTGAATGTTTTGATTCTGCAGTAGTCTTAGAACACTTTTTGCTGAGATTTAGTTTTGTTTCTGTCGACTGATGTGTCTTATTTGCTGATTGTAGAAATGTTGTGAGCTAGGGGCCCGGTTTGCTGAGTTGGAGAAGAAATAGATCAGCCTCAACCTTGACCTGTACCTCGCCAAGAAGAATCTTTAGAAGGCCAAGGATGCTGCTGTTGCTATAGGAGGTAATAACTCGCTGACTGTCTACCTTATAGTTTCTCCCTTTTAGTCTTTTGAACCGAGTGACTCCACTCGAACAGATGTGCATAGTGAAAACCGTAAACTCCAAGGTCGTCTGAAGAATGTTGTTTATTTAGTCAAAATGAAGCAGGCTCTAGAGTAGAAGGACAATGACCTTGCCACAGCACAGAAAGAGGCGCGAGAGAAAATAGAGCTTGCTGACAAGAAGCTGGCTTCAGTCAGCAAGTTAGAAGAGGAAAATGCCAAGCTGAAGACTATTGTTACTGAAGCCAACAAAGAAATTGCGAAGCTGAAGAAGGACAAGGAGACTCTGACCGACAAGGTTGGAGATCTCACTTAGAAGAAAGGCAAACTAGAGGCTTATCTGGGAAGACTTGCTAATAAGCTGGTCCTGAAGCAAGAAGGTACTTCCTCTCGTCCGACTGATTTGTGACCTTCAAATCATTATATAACTGTCGACTCACCACTTTTTCGACTATGTAGAATTCTGTCAAGACTTCAAAGCAGAGACTGGGCAGATCGAGAAAAATCTTGACCCCATAAACTCTCCCGTCAAGGATGATGTCGCGATGAATGTGCTGCGATAGGAGTCTCATCTTGACAACGTTGTGGATTACCTTGCTCGACTAAAAGTGGTGATGTCGCGGATTGACACTGAGCTCTGGCCCCAAGCGGAGTTCTAGAACGGTCTCGAGTCTCTGATGACTCGAATCAAAGAAATTCCCGGTCGAGTGCAAGATTGGAAGAAGTCGTTTACTCGCTGCGCTGCTGATGTGGCTCTGTCCTTGGTCCGAGTCCATCGCAAGGAAGTCAGGAAAGACAAGCTGGCGGCTATCAAGGTTGCCAACACCAAGAAGCTCCAATTCCAGTCCTTCATGGAGACCTTCATTGATGCTGCCACTCACATTGCAGACGACATTGACCTTGACAGCTTCGTCGAGCCAGCAAGCCCTCCTCCCGAAGAGTGAACGAACTTTAAGCCGCATCTGATTTTCCTTGGGATGCCGAGTGATTTTGTAACCATTAAACTCTTTCAGGCCTGATGCCTGAGTACTTCTGCCCGTGGTTCTGAACTTTGTGGGGTTTATCTGAACTTGGTTTTTCTTGAATATGGTGGCTTTTCCTTTACCACTTTTGGATCTTTTTCAACTCCAGGTGGAACTTAACTTCTCACTCGCAACCGAAGTTGTACTTGTGATGCGGCTCAGACGATGTGCTCGATTGGAACCTCGCCATCCTTGCGGATTGGAGCGGACGTTGTACTTGTGATGCAGCTCAGATGACGTGCTCGATTAGCACCTCGTCGTCCTTGCGGAATAGGAGCTGACCTTGTACTTGTGACGTAGCTCAGACGACGTGCTCGATTGGCACCTCATAGTTGTTGCGGATTAGGATGGAGCGGACGTTGTACTTGTGATGCAGCTCATAGGATCTTTGCTACTTAGGCGAGAACAGGGTGGCAGCTAAGTCTCTGAGTGGGAGGATCGCTCTCCACTCGGAGTAGTGTTTTTAACTTAGGCGAATACGGGTTCGCAGCTAAGCCCCGAGTGAGAGTATTGCTCTCAAGTCGGAATAGTTTTTAACTTAGGCGAGTACGGGGTCGCAGCTGAGCCCTCGAGTGGGAGGATTGCTCTCCAGTCGAAGTAGTTTTTAACTTAGGCGAGTACGGGGTCACAGCTAAGCCCCCGAGTGAGAGGGTTGCTCTTCACTCGAAGTGATTTTGAAACTTAGGCGAATCATGTTCGCGGCTAAGCCACTCACTGGGGGGTTTGAACACATGTGTTTATGGTAAAACAATCATTAAGATACTACAAAAGTCTTGCCTTTGATAAGCAAACTAAAGGACTCTTATTGCAACTCGTCGATCCGAGTAGTTTAGGTGTAGAAATGGTGAAGCAGCTCTGTGTTCCACGCGCGTGGCTCATCCGCTTTCTTGGCTACGTTGTAGAGGTGATACATTCCATTGTGGAGCACCTTGGTGATGATGAAGGGACCTTCCCAGGCTGGAGCGAGCTTGTGAGGTCATTTCTGATCCACTCGGAGCACAAGGTCTCGTTCCTGGAATGCTCGGCCTCTGACATTACGGGCATGGAATCGACACAGATCTTGTTGGTAGATGGTCGACCGGATCAGAGCCATCTCAAGTTCCTCCTCCAAGAGATCAACTGCGTCCTGGCGTGCCTGTTCAGCTTCAGCTTCTGAGAAGAGTTCCACTTGGGGAGCATTGTGTAGCAAGTCACTCGGAAGCACAGCTTCAGCACCTACACCATGAAGAAAGGGGTTCAGTCAGTCGAAAGGTTTGGAGTTGTTCTTAGTCCCCATGAGACGGACAGCAACTCAGTCACCCAAGCTCCAGCAGCATGCTTGAGGTCGCACATCAGTCGGGGTTTCAACCCTTGAAGGATCAAACCATTCGCCCTTTCTGCTTGCCCATTCGACTGTGGATGCGCAACAGATGCATAGTCGACCCGAGTGCCTTGGGAAGCACAGAACGCCTTGAACTCATCAGAATTCAAGTTGGAGACGTTATCTGTGATAATGCTGTGTGGGACTCCATATATGAATATCAACTCCCTGATGAAACTGGCGGCAGTGCTTGAGTCAATGTTTTTGATAGGCTTGGCTTCGATCCATTTGGTGAATTTGTCGACTGCTACGAGAAAATGAGTGAAGCCACTGCTACCGGTCTTGAAGGGTCCGACCATATCTAACCCCCAGACTGCAAACGGCTAGACGAGTGGAATAGTCTTCAAGCCAGATGCAAGCTTGTGAGACATGTTGGAGTAGAACTAACAACCTGCGCACTTGTCGACTATATCCTTTGCCATCTCATTTGCATGCGGCCAATAGAATCCCGCTCGGTATGCTTTGGCCACGATGGTCCGAGACGATGCATGGTGACCACAGGTCAGCGAGTGGATCTTCTTTATAATCATTTGACCTTCTTCTGGGGTGATGCAGCATTGAGCCACTCCTGTGACACTTTCTCTGTAAAGTTGCCCTCTTATCACGGTTAAAGCCTTTGATCAAAGGACGATCTGGCGAGCCTCATCCTCATCTTCTGGGAGTTCTTGCCTGGGCAGGCACGTGATGTATGGCACCATCTAGTCGGGCGTGATCACTAAGACTACAGCTAGGACTTCAATCTCAGTCGGATTGGTTGAACTTATCGGTTGTGAGGGCTCTTCCTTGAAGGGATCTTCTTGTACTGATGGGGTGTGGAGATGTTCCAAGAACACATTAATGGGGATAGGCTTCCGAGTGGAACCTATATTCGCCAGATCATCGGTAGCTTGATTCTTGATTTGGGGTATGTGGTGGAGCTCTAACCCCTCAAACTTCTTCTCTAGCTTTCTTACTGCATTGCAATAATCGGTCATTGCTGGACTCATGATGTCCCATTCCTTCATTACTTGATTAACCACCAAGTCTGAGTCTCCGTAGAATATCAAGCATCGGAGGCCGAGTGAAATGGCCATACACAACCCATACAACTGTGCCTCATACTCAGCTTCATTGTTTGAAGAATCAAAGTGAATCTGGAGGACATAGCTGAGCTTGTCTCCTCTTGGGGATACTAAAACCACTCCTGCACCAGAGCCATTCAACATCTTGGATCCATCAAAGAACATAGTCCAATGTTAAATGTGAATCTGAGTCGGTTGTTGTTGTTTAATCCACTCTGCGAGGAAATCTGGAATTGCTTGAGACTTGGTGCCTTTCTTTGCCTCAAACTTGATATCCAAAGGAAGGATTTCGATTGCCCATCTTTCCACTCAACCAGTTGCATCCCTATTATTCAGAATCTCTAACAATGGGCATCACTGACGACTAAAACCGAGGGGTCTAAGAAATAGTGTGCAACCTTGTTCATGGTCAAGTAAATTCCATAGACAAGCTTCTGATAATGAGGATATCTCTGCTTGGACAGACTCAAGACTTCAGAAATGTAGTACACAGGGCATTGAACTTTGAAGGATTTACATTCTTCTTCCCGCTCTGTGCTGACAACCTGTCCAGTGGCTGGGATGTAAAGCAGTAAAGGCTCCTTGCTGACTGGAGTAGCAAGCACCGGCTGGGTGGAAAGCAGGGCTTTTATCTCTTCAAATGCTACTTCAGGTTCATCATTCCACTCGAACTTGTTAGACTTCTTCAGCAGTCGGTAAAGAGGTAATGCCTTTTCACCGAGGCATGAGATGAATGAACTCAATGCAGCCAAACAACCAGTAAGATTCTGAACATCGTGCACACGCACATGGCGTTTCATTCGAAGGATTGTGCCAATCTTCTCTGGGTTTGTGTCGATCCCCTATTCGAAAACGAGGAAACCGAGTAACTTTCCACCTGGGACTCCGAATCTACACTTTGATGGATTGAGCTTGATATCATATCTTCTTAAGTTGGCAAAGGTTTCAGCGAGGCCAGTCAGTAGGTCGGAACCCTTGCGTTACTTCACCACTATGTCATCCATGTATGCTTCCACATTCCGACTGATTTGAGTGACTAGGCACTTCTGAATCATGCGCATGAATGTGGCACTAGCATTCTTGAGGCCAAAGGGCATAGTAACATAGCAAAAACACCCAAATGGAGTGATGAAAGTTGTCTTTATCTCGTCGGGTCCGTACAGTCGGATCTGATGGTACCCGGAATAAGCGTCCAAAAAGGACAATCTCTCACATCCCATAGTTGAGTCGACTATCTGGTCGATGCGGGGCAGAGGAAAATGATCTTTCTGGCAGGCCCAATTGATATGTTTCAAATCAATACACATTCGAAGTGACTTATCTTTCTTGGGGACCATAACAACATTGGCTAGCCACTCGGAGTGGTATATCTTGCAGATGAACTCAGCAGCCAGAAGCCGAGCCACGTCCTCGCCAATGGCCTTCCTCTTCTCCGCGGTGGACCGACAGAGATGCCCTTTAACGGGTTTTGCTTTCGGGTCAACTCACAAACGGTGCTCAACCAATCCCTTGGGTACACCTGGCATGTCAGATGGCTTCGATGCGAAGATGTCCAGTTCTCACGGAGGAACTGGATGAGCGCTTCTTCCTAATTGCCATCGAGTGTTGTTGAGATATGGGTCGAAGCAGCATTGGGATTGGTCGGGTGAATGTGAACCGGCTTTGTCTCGTCACGTAACAAATCACTCGGATCTGCATTCTTCTGGTATTCCTGAAACTCTACTGCTGACATCTGTTCATCAGCGATCTTTGAACCTTTCTGGAGACAATCTTCTGCTCTCTGCCAATTTCAAGTGGCTGTGATCACGCTTTCGGGGCAAGGCATCTTCAACTTAAGGTACACATAGCACGGTCGAGCCATGAAACTAGCATAAGTAGGTCTGCCTAGAATAGCATGATAGCCACTATCAAAATTCACTACCTCAAATGTCAACTTTTCCTTGCGGTAATTCTTGGAATCACCAAAAACCACATCAAGAGTGATTTGACTGAGTGAAATAGGCCTTCTTTCCTGGTATGATACCATGGAATCTCATGTTGATGTCACTGAGCTTGGACATAGGAATGCCCATCCTTCGGAGGGCCTCGGCATACAATATATTCAATCCACTGCCACCTTCCATCAAAACCTTGGTCAGTCGGGTGCCCCAAACGACTGGGTCAACCACCAACGCTTGCCGCCTAGGGGTAGCAACATATGGCGGGTGGTCGGACTGGTCGAATGTAATAGGGGTTTTTGACCACATCAAATATCTTGGTGTTACCGGAGCAACCATGTTTACCTCTTTGTTCTTTTCGTCGACTTTTGCTCTCGAGGTCAGCAAAAATCACCAAAGTGGCTTTAACATTGGGGTAACCACCTTCTTCCTCTTTGTCTTCCTCCTTATCAGGCTCTTTGTCCTTTTCACTGGGCTGGCTCTCTCGGAAGCTCTGAGTCAGGTGTCGACATTGTCGAGTGGTATGCTTGGGAAGAATCAGATTTCCCTCTTCATCCTTTTTGGTGTGTATATGGCATGGTAAATCAAGCACATCATTTCCCGCTTGATCTTTCACTTTTTTAGGGCTCCAAGGCCCTTTAGGCTTCCCTTTGAACTTCCCTTGATTCAAAACTGCTGCCTCGGCAGGGCCTGCAGCCTCAGCTTTTCGTTTCTGCTTCCGAATGGATTTTCCTCCTCCGGTGTCCTGGGTGACCGATCTGTTCTTGCCCCTCTGGAGACAGTCCTCTTATTTGCCGTTAGCGTACCGAGTGGCAATCTCCATCATCCGAGTCAGAGTCATGTCTCCGATCCGACCGAACATCGGATTGAGCTCTCTATAGTGAACGCCTTTTTTAAAGGCACAAACTGCTTGGTGATCCGACACATTCTCCACCATGTGGTGAAGAGTAGTCCATCTCTGGATATAGTCTCTCAAAGTCTCATTCTATTTCTGCACACAATGCTGCAATTCTGTCAAACCAGCAGGTCGCTTGTAGGTGCCCTAAAATGTTTAGGTAAACATTCGGGCTAATTCTTCCCAATAGAAAATGCTCCCAGGGGCCAACTAATTCAGCCAGGCTCTGGCAGAACCTTCAAGAATCAAAGGGAGGTGCTTCATGGCCACCTCGTCGTTGCTGCCACCAATATGCACAGCCACTCGGTAATCCTCCAACCAAGCGTCAGGCTTCGACTCCCCGGTGAACTTACTGACGTCAGTCGCCAATCTGAAGTTGTGAGGGATCTCAGCGGCTCGGATCGCTCTTCCGAAATACCCAGGGCCAGAAAAGTGCACCCTACTTCCACCGGGTCTATCTCTATCCAACCCTTCTTTGTATGCTCTGTTCCGGTCTACCAAACCTTGTACAAGGACTAACCTTGCATCGAGCCCAGGCTCTCTTGGGTCGACTAGAACTCTGCGGTCATTACTATACGGGCGCCTGTTGTCAGACCGCTGGGTCGCGTATGACCCGTCCCTCGGAGGGGGCGAAGGCACTCGACGGTGGTTGTCATGGGCATACTCATGATCAAACTATCCATGAGCTCTTCCCAGGTGCCTATCTCGACGGTGATCACGATCTTCACATCGCAAAGGTGACCCAGGACTATGTGCCAACTGAACTATATCTGCCCTTACTAAACTGTTGTGGATCCTATTTCGTGACTGGGAAACGGCGGAGTTTTGCTCTCCTGCTGCCCGGAGTAGCGCTCAGATCTATTCGGAGCCCCTTCCAGCTTCTGAATGGGACGGCTGAATAGACTCCGCTATGCGTGCAACAGTAGTAAGATTATGGATCGGAGTGCGGTATACCTGGGGTTCAGGCGGAAACAACTATCGTTGATGTCCATTGGATTCGGGGATCAGTCGACGGGCGCGTTCGTCGAGAGAATGTTGGAGGTTCTCCAAACGGGCGCGCTCAGCCAGCATGGCCAGACGCGCAGCCTCCAAGGCCCGAGCCTTGGCGGTTTTCCCGATGATGGGGGTCTGGAGCGCCTCCATGTTGCAACGGTGCAACTCTTCCCTCTTCCGCGAATTGAGAGGTTGGGGCTCGTAGTCCTAGTGGCCGAATAACGGGCCGTCCCCGTCACTGTTGCCGCTGTTGCGGCGAAACCTGCGTCGGCTGTGATGGGAGTCGACCATGAGAACTTCCGCCACAGGATCACAGCTCCCACACTTGGAAAAAGAATCAGCAGAGCCAGTCGACGGGTCGACTGGATTGCAGTGAAACTCGTTGGGCTCGATTGCCGCGACTTGTGGGGTGACCATTTGACGAGCCACCGCATGCTTTACGCACCGCTAGAGTCGCGGCCGACCAGATCGCTTGCGGCGGCGACCAGCGGAGTGAGCAGACAATGCGAGGGCCCACCGATACGGAGTCGACGTTTGTCGTAGGAGAACACCGCAGGAACTTGCACGGAAGTGCGATGCCCCGCGGATTGGAAGGGTCTCAACATCGAGGGGGGCTTCTTGGAGCCAGGCGGAGTCGTCGGTGACGAAAGTGAGCGCGCCGAGTCGGAACTCGCGGCCCATGACCAAGCCTCCGCCGGAAACCATGTTAATGAAGATGGGAGAAAATGCAACCACGCCGGAAGTTGCCAAGACGCTTTGCCCCAAGGTGGGCGCCAACTGTCGTGGTACTAAGTCTGACAGTAAGAGTAGGGGGTACGTATGAGGAGGCAAGGCCCTAGCTACGGCGAGGTTGTACACACGAGTTTACGAGTTCAGGCCGCTCTTGGAGGAGGTAAAAGACCTACATCTCGGTGCCCTGAGGCGGTCGACTGGAATATGGGTGTGTGTTACAAGGGGTGCGAACCCTTGTCCCAGAGGAGGGGGTGTCTTATATAGAGTGCACCAGGACCCTAGCCGTGCCCCATTACAGGGTTCAATGTACATTAAGACAGGGTGGTACTGGTAATGCTAGCTATAAAGTGCTATTAATGATCTTTAAGGCTACGGAGTGAACACCTGGCCATTGCCACCTTGAGTGACTCTAGGTCTTCTATACTCCAAGTGGTTTCCTATATGGTCGAATGACTTCATCCAGGTAGAGTGAAATTGGGGGTATCCGAGTGAGGTGACTGGTCGAGTGGTTTGCACTCGATGGCTACTTTAGTCGGTATTTCTTGCTATGCTTTGAATGTCCTTGATTCTGGGGTAGTGACCTTGGGTAGGACGTATAAGTCAGGCCTATAACCATACCCTAGGTTCATGTCATCGTCAGTGATGCAGCAAAGTAGAGATAAGTATGTCCCTCAGTTAGAGAACCAAGGTATCAATCTAGTAGGAGATAATGCACAAATCACCAATACCTGCACAAACAAT
Organism: Triticum aestivum; assembly: GCF_018294505.1. Classification (NCBI taxonomy): domain Eukaryota; kingdom Viridiplantae; phylum Streptophyta; class Magnoliopsida; order Poales; family Poaceae; genus Triticum; species Triticum aestivum. The sequence continues at coordinate 433,283,372 of NC_057798.1, read as the reverse complement.
CAAACAACTTGCACCTAACACGATAAAGGGTTTGTCAATCTCTTCACGGTCACTTGCAAAAGTGGGATCTAATAGAGATAGATGAAACTAAACAAAAGATAAAGTAAATATTTTTGGTATTTTTTTGGTTTATAGATCGGAAAGTAAAAGATTGCAAAATAGAATATCAGAAACTAATATGATGGAAAATAGACCCGGGGGCCATAGGTTTCACTAGAGGCTTCTCTCATGAAGGCAAATAATACAGTGGATGAACAAATTACTATTGAGCAATTGATAGAAAAGCGCAAAGTTATGAGATATCCAAGGCAATGACTATGAATTATAGACATCACGTCCGTGTCAAGTAGACCGACTCCTGCCTGCATCTACTACTATTACTCCACACATCGACCAACTCCTGCCTGCATCTAGAGTATTAAGTTCATGAAGAACAGAGTAACACATTAAGTAAGATGACATGATGTAGAGGAATAAAGTCAAGCAATATGATGTAAACCCCATCTTTTTATCCTCGATGGCAACAATAAAATACATGCCTTGCTGCCCCTACTATCACTGGGAAAGGACACCGCAAGATTGAATCCAAAGCTAAGCACTTCTCCCATTGCAAGAAAAACCAATCTACTTGGCCAAAGTAAACCGATAGTTCGAAGAGAATTAGAAAGATATCAAATCGTGCATATAAGAATTCAGAGAAGATTCAAATAATATTCATATATAAGCTGATCATAAAAACACAATTCATCGGATCTTGACAAACACACCGCAAAAGAAGATTACACCGGATAGTTCCCCAAGAACATCAAGAGAACATGGTATTGAGAATCAAAGAGAGAGAGAATAAGCCATCTAGCTACTAGCTATGGACCCGTACGTCTGAGGTAAACTACTCATGCTTCATCGGAAGGGCAATAGAGTTGATGTAGAAGCCCTCCATGATCAAATCCCCCTCCAGCAGGATGCCGGACAAGGCCCCTAGATGGGATATCACGGGAACAGAAGGTTGCAGCGGTGGAAAAGTGTTTTCATGGATGCTTCTGGTGGTTTGGTGATATATGTGAACATATAGAATGAAGAAGTAGGTCGGTGGAGTCTTGTGGGGCCATAAGATAGGTGGGCGCGCCCTCCCCCCTTGTCGCCGCCTCGTGGCTCTTCTGACTAGAACTCCAAGTCTCTGGGGTGTCTTCTGGTCCAAGAAAAATCATCACGAAAGTTTTATTCCGTTTGGACTCCGTTTGGTATTCCTTCTCTGCGAAGCTCAAAAACAAGGGAAAACAGAAACTGGCACTGGGCTCTAGGTTAATAGGTTATTTCCAAAAATAATATAAAATAGCATATTAATGCATATAAAACATCCAAAATAGATAATATAATAGCATGGAACAATAAAAAATTATAGATACATTGGAGACGTATCATCTGCCCTATTCCATGTGATTACCTGCTCTGACCACCATAAATACTAAGGCACTGTCGGCTCAATTGTGTTGACTGCTCACTTATGGACCTTCTGGTCACGCTTGCACGAATTTGTAGTGAAAACGTGATATTGGCCACTATTAAGATGCTTTGAGTTACACTGATATCCTGACTGATTGTTGTGTTGCTGATTACCTTGGCCAGACTGCTGATTGTGACCACTGTGGTTACTTTGACCTGGATATCTAGCACCTGAGCCGCCACCGCCGAAGCTGGAGCCTTGAGACCCGGATCCTGATCTGCTAGGCGGCCATTGTGATGCTGGTGAAATTTCTGATTTTTAAACTCCCTCTCTATATAACAGTCCTTCCAGGCATGACGAGGTGGCTTATTAGGATAACCGTGCTTTGGACAAGGACCATTAAGAATTTCCTCAAGACTCTGTGACGGCTTGCCATTGCTATTACGACATTGATTTTTTGACCCAGCGTTGTTGTTAGCCACAAAATCTGACCCGCCATCAGAATGTTTACACTACCCTCCGGTGCCTTTGTTATTCTAATTGCCATGCTGAGCTGGGTCGTCTTGCTGCTGGCCCTTGCCACTGCCA